>NC_092861.1:47255212-47352911 GCF_032062135.1 Pyxicephalus adspersus
ACACACACACACACACATCTTTATAATACTATTGTTCTTGATAAGCCAGTAAAAAACAAACACATCCAATTTAGAACAAATATTATTTATTGTCAAAAAACATAAACAGCACAGTATTGACAGTTCATACATAAAATGCCCTAAACAACATACTGACACAAAGCTTTGTTAGAAAAAAAAGATGCGTGTTCTGCAGTGGTCATACACCATTATATAGTATCTAAAATGGACAGCATATGTCATTTTTTTCGTTTACTGTTGTCTTGAGGTCTATTGAAGTGACAGTACATTAAGCTTGTCCTGCAGGGTCTCTTCATCATCTGATTCACTTTCTTCTGCACATCTTTCCACAGTATGCACTGGTGATCTGACAGGGAGCAGTCAAAATAGATCAAATAAAGTACCATCTCAAATAATAGAAGCCATGCTGTTTTCCTAAAAGTGACTGTGACTAAAAAGTGACCAACCTATCACATCCCTCCATGGCTATTTATAAAGCTGTACATAGAATTGCAGTCCTACATCTGCAGATGTGTTCATTTGGGGATTTGAAATCACTTGCCCCAGTGTCAGAAACTGACTTGACTTTTCTTTTCACATACAAAAAACTGGTAATAAGTTATCAAGAACCAGAAGCTGGCCTGCTTGTTTAGTTAGTTTTCACTACGTGAAAACGTAGTGAAATCACTCTCCCAATCACTCTGCATGCACAGAGTGATTGGGAACTCCATTTTCAAACCCCAAGCATTAGTCATGTTATGAGCATACTTCCTGCTGTCAATATATGTGGAGGATATTATTCTTCTAATTTACTCATGTTCTTGGTTAATAAAAATAACAGCAAGATTGGAACTCTTACCCATAGTAAAAATGCGATTCTTCTTAGTTACTAAGATACGGGCCTATTACGTTTTCAGGGCAATGTCTCAATTTTTGCTCATGTGTTTACATACTAAAGAAAAGAGCTTTGAAACTTATGTCTACATCATTGTTTTGGCAATTATTATTGCATAACCAGAATTGTAACTAATAGGTGTATGAGACAAAGACAAACTAGAACTGTAACAAGGACATAGATAAAGTACACAACAATAAAAAAGCTTTTGTTAAAGTTAAACTCATCAGGGCACCTAAAGTTGCCTTCATTGAGTTAAATGTTAGTATTTTGGTCCTGCTACTTTTCAGTGTATGCCCTGTGAGTATTTCATACCACTGTTTCTAGGACAAGAGGGCAAAATATCCTATAGAAGATGTTCAGTATTAGGGATTAGTTTAGTGGTGGGGTTGGTTTACTACTATAAGGTAAGGTGTTAGTATAGTTTAACACATTACAGTCAAGTTTTAGGGAGTTGTAAGTGTAAATGTTAGGGCCATGATTCGAATGGTAAGTGGTAGGTCAAATGTTGAAAGAGGTTGAACTCATGTTAGTTGATAGTACTAATGTATATTATATTTTTTTTCCCTATGGGACCCTATGGATTTTTTTGTGTATAGCCCAAAACGCTATCTAGTACAGATGTTTGAATTTGTTGCTCATCTGTTCAACACCCTGGTGGAGTTATTTGTTAGCCAGCAATAATTTGCAAAGGGTATCTATATTACTATTGACTTTGCTTCATTCGCCATGGATGTATGTAGATAGACCAGTATAATTGAGCCCATTGATGTATACTATAATCTCATCTCTCCTGAGGAAGAGGATTTCAGTCCTCAAAAAGCGTCAAGAGTTGCAATGAATTTAAACAATTGATTAATTATTGACCTGCTACAAACAAATGTTATTATGATACAAGATCTAATGCATGCTTTGTCTTCAAGAAGACTGCCAAGATCCTTTTGGGCTCAGTCTGCTGAGCAAATAAAAGGGAGAAAAACAGTGCAGTTACGAGGACCAGGAATTCTATTTCTTGGTGCATTTAAGATGACACCTGACTGGTTACTATGAACAAAAGATCTGCATCTGCTTCAAAGGCTTTTGCTGCCATTTTCAAAGGCTGGCCCCAGACCTCTATATGTCTGTGATTATCTATACAAGCAAGCAATCCTACAGCCACTTTTGGCTACTTTGAGGTAAGAAAGCATCAGAAAAGAGCTAAAATTTACCATGTACAGTATACCCTGCAGTATTAAGCTTGTAAAAAAAAAAGAATGTGCTCCTTTAAATGCTCCTAATGCTTTTCTTCTTGCCTAGAGAAGCAATAAGCAGCAAATGTATTTTACCTTCCTAATGGCAGGAATAAAAGATAGAACTATATTTAATGATGCTTATCCTATATACTGACCTCTTGAAAGGTGTGCTGCTTTTTGAATGTTTAACTCTTCTTTCATATCTAGATGGCTCAAGCTGTTCATCATCAGATCCCAGCAGCTTAACTTTAATATCATCATCTAGAATAGAGATAAAGAAGAGTGAAAAACAAATATTATCTTTTTTCACGAAGAATTGTGTATGAGTAAAGGCATACGTATATTTCAAGCCTGTTTAAATTTCCTCATTTTGATGGACTCTACTTCTGATAGAGACCAGTTTTAAGTATCCACCTCTTGTTTCACAAAAATATTACTTTTAAGTTTAGGTTAGAACTTTCCTTCTAGTTTGTCATATCCCTGTGTTTCTAATCTCAGCTTCATGTTAAAGCGGAACTGTCAGAAAAAAATAAAAAACAGCACTTACCTCCAAATGCCCCAAGTCCATCCCGCGCTGTCCTGGAATCCTTCTTCATCCCAGTGTGCCCAGTGCCACTATTTGCGCATGTGTTCACTTGTTTTTGCTATTGCAGGAAAAAGCCCCTACTGCGCATGTCTGAGATCACATTTTAGGTATCCCAGGAAGCTCTGCCCTCCTATTCAGAAATAAAGGAAGGTGCTTCCCCTTAAAAAAAAAATAAACTAATGTAGAGGGAAAAAAAAGAAGATAACTTTTACTTTATATAAAAGGGTTATCTACCTTTCCTATAAAGTAAACATTTTGGTGACATTTTCGTTTTATAATACTGCACTCCCGCATCTTACCTATACCTTGTATGTAAAAGGTAACTTTTTTTTTAATAATGTAGTCTAGTGTTTGTCCTTGTGATCAATGTAACCAAGACAGGAACTGATTGAAAATCCCATACTTCAGAATTGTCATGAGATCAAGAGGTGAGGGGTAATCTGCCAATGTTCTAGTGACAGCTGTCCACAACTTAAATTGCCCTCATTTTAGGCACTTTTTTCCTGTTTACAAAGACATTAAAACAAAACTCCAAACCACAGCATAAATAGCAAAACATTTCCTGATATGGGTGTTTTATTTTTAATCTTCTCCCACTCCACTGAAAAAAGGTTTGGGTTGTCCATACACTATCAAATGCATAATGTATGTATTAGCCTGCACTGATAAAATAAAAAGAGTCCAGAACTGAAAGAGCATTGCAGAGTTTTTAATGCATAGATACAGACCTCAAATACATTTGAAAAAACTTGCTAGATGCATTATAGCAGTTTGCATGACTGTAAAAACATATTTGTTGTAGTTTCCAGTAATCTAATAAAACCCTGTTCATATATTTAATGCTTCATTTAGTATGGATAGTGTTTTAGTAAAAGTGTCAGAAAACAGCATCCAGTGCAGGTAATAATGGGTTATATATGGGTTGAGGTGCTTGAGCTGGAATCTGTGGGTTGCTTTTTTCCCACATAGTTTTAACAGTGAACAGAATAAGATTAATACCATGCTAATTTTTATACTTTACACTTCCACCCACATTTATTTCTAGAAAACTACTAATTTAAATAAATTAAAAAATAGTACTGTAGTTTAATTAAAGTTAAGAAGTTTTGTGCATGACTAATACATAGAAGTCAATATTCTGAAGGGGGAATATGGATTGCAGTATTGGCTTACTCATCTATTTTATTAGAAGTCCATATGTATTAAAATAAATCTGTTACCAAAATATATATGACAGATATGTCAGATATTAAGTGAAAAAAGTGATAGGGTTTTTTTTTTTTTAAACATGTTCTTAGCCAAAGATGCTGAATGAATGATTGGATCTGAAAGGATTTTTTCAGCTCATAGGTTTTACCCCTCAAAATTTGTCCATCTGCTCATAGCCTTCCCAATATTTCCATATGTGATCAAGTACACTTTCTAATTATGACAGAATGTGTTAAAGACAACCCACTCTCTACATCTACTCACATGTTCTACTGGTCACATAGGCAGACCCTTATGATGATAGGATTATGTAGGAAGGCAGTTTTAGGTACCTGCACTCAATACATGACCAATGATGATGGACATTCTACCTTATAAAAATATGGCAAATCCTATATACTTATCTGCATATGTTCTTTTTTATTCCTTTTTTTTGGAATCACAGTTTATTTTATAAACTAGTGGCATACCAAAGAATAAAGAAAAATGATCAAATACAAAAATGTTTTGTATGCTGCTAAGAATGTTGGGTCACCCCTTTGAGGATAATTTAGTTGCACAGGCTGGGAACAGGTTTGTACACAGCCCACTTGAATACACAGTATAATAGTACTCGTCTAATCATTCAAGGCTTTACAAAGTAGGCTGAGATAGTAGGTACTTTAAAATGTGACCATAGGCTGTGAAAAACTTTCCTTACATTTAGTGTCTGCTGTCTAAAACCCATTTAGCTTTATTAAAATCACAGGTTGAAAGTTCAGTAGATATATATCAGAGTCATGTGGCTTTCCTCAACCCTCAGTTGGCAGCAGATTTGATTGAGATTTATTTAGCAATATTACCAAGTGAATAGGAAGTTACTTTAAGCTAGATATAAAAGTAAAAGACCAGACAAGATTACATACTTGATTTTAAAGCATTCAGCTCTTTTTCCAGGACAGATACAGTCTCTCTTTCATTTTCATTTTCAAAGAGATGGTCATGTCTGTCTGCTGAGTCAATATGCTCTATTTCTAAGATCTCCGAGGCAGCCCTGGACATTGGTCTTTCTCTTGCAGTGCTAGGCCTTGAATGATTTAAATGATCAGACATTCTGTGCACAGAGTTGGCGGAAAAAGGTCTTCCAGTGAGATTTCCTGAAATGGACAAATACAATAAAATAAAATTCTTAACGTGTTTCATTTGCCTGCTTTTTTAACATAACATTATGTACATAAATATACTGTATGCCATTATCTGCTATTAAATATGTGTGTTTTTTTGTGCTGAACTACAGGTTTAAATCATAGACCAGATACAGCCTTCTGGGGTTTTTTACCAGCTGTACAGATCATGTACAGGGCATATTTCACAGATTTCTTGCCGATCAATAAACCTGGGGAACATTTTACTTGCAGTGACTGCTGACACCAGGGCATTTTTGAATTCTAATGACCATTAGTCATAGTCTGAACCTCCAAAAGTCTGAAGCACACAGATCCAACCTTTTGTTTTAAAAAGAAGAAGAACCCAGGGTGTATGGTGCATAAATACAACTAATTTTATACAAGCTACCATGAAGCTCAGCAGTTTGAGCTTGTCCAAATAGAGGATATTTATTGGATGCTTCATATGAGACACCTCAATCCAGGTCAAAGCCCTTGTCCTCAAAATACTGTCCTGCATGCATGTGTAGCACAAACTAAACACTACAAACAAAGTAAGTCAATGCACCAATATTCACACAATTTGAATTATTTAATGCAAGTTCTCTCCTAGTTTAGGATAAAAAAAGAAATATAGAAAAAGAAAGAAAATAACTATTAAGTACCATTATTTAAACTAATTGGAAACATTTATTCTGGCTAAAGTTATATATAATATGTATTGAACAAGCTTAGAAAAATGTATTTATTACTTAATAGAAAAGCGTTTGTTGGTGATGACAGCTTAAAGATGTCCCCTGTATGAAGAAGCTACTCTCATGCATTGCTTAGGTGTGATTTTTGTCCCATTCTTCCACACAAATGGTCTTCAAATCTTGAAGATTCCAGGGGCCTCGTCTCTTTCCATAGATTTTCAATTGGATTTAGGACGGGTTAATGACTGGGTCATTCTTGCAGCTTTATGTACTTTCTCTGAAACCAATTGAGGTCCTTGGCTGTGTGTTTAAGATCATTGTCTTGCGGAAATTTCCACCATCATTTTATCTTCAGTATCCTGGTAGATGGCAGGTTAACGTGTTTAATACTTATTTCACCCGCTGTATATGGAATTTGTTATTTTACGCTAAGATAAATTACTACTTACATGCCTTTTTTGAAGAGTATAGGAAAAGCCAGGTTACTGACCTGGAATTAATGTGTAGTATAGGACAGTTGTAGTAAAATTAACTTTGGTGAGGATGGTGCACAGAATGCAATTGGGGGTGCAAAAGGGGAGCAATAAGACAAGATTCTCTTCCTCTCGGTCTTTGGTGCAAAATAGTTTAGGAAGCCTGGGGAATGAGATGTCTTCTTTGTACAATATCCCCAGTTCCTATAATACTAAATGCTGGATGTCAGCTTCAGTGGATGAGATTACAGAATAACTGTATTCATTCTTGATTACATGTCACTGTAGGGTAGATGTGTTGGCTATTACAAAACTAAGTCAGCATATCTCAAGGACACTAGAAGGAGATCTATAATACTCCATGGAGCTGAAAATACCAATGATGCTGTTTTAAAGGATATTAGGATAATTATTTTAGGCACAACTTCTTTTAAGACTTTAAATTGTATACCTGTTCTAACAAAAGGAGTTTACTTGCCTAGTTTAATGCAAAATAATGCACATATAAAGACAGACAGCATAGATGTAATAAAAATCTTGCTAGGTGTCCTTTATTAACATATTTATATCAATTTTATGCACACATTTAGAAGTTTTGCTCATAACAATAATTTTATGCAAAAATATGTGTCTCTTACATAAAAGCATCCATTATGAATACAGTATTATTCAATGATTTCAGAGCTATAGTTGACATCTGCAACATTACATGGAAAAAGCACCATAGTTAACACTGTCTGGAACGTGCCAAATTGAGTAAAGTGGATTTGTTATGGGTATGGTTTGCATCTGATTGAAAGTTAATTAAGGTTTGTTGACATAGATGACTTGTATATGCTTTTATGAACTAAAATTCTACATTCAACACGTACAACTCAGCAGTTAATATTACAAATCTGTAAGTGACTTAAAATGATTAGTTTAGAAACAATATACACAATACAGAAGTGTGGATTATGAAGTTTTTAAATGCATGAGTATTGCTTTGCATTAAACTAATTTTGAGCATGACTCCCACAAATCATTTGATGTTGTACTTGCTGCCTACCGAAATATACGACAACCTTGTCCTACAGTGTTGTTTTTAAGGGTAAGGTGCACCATGACCATTTTGTACAGTAATATAAGTAGGTATACAAAGGTGTTTAGTTTATTAAGTAAAAATGCAATGCAAAATAATAAATATATAATAAATAAAAAGAGCATTATTGAGCAGTAAAAAAATTGTTACCAGCACAGGTAATAAGGTAAAATCTAATAGTAAGTCAAACAAAAGTAAAACACAGACAGAACTACACAGAAAGTTCAACTGCCAATGTATGATCATGCAGCTTTATTGCAGAAAGAGAAAACCTGATCATGGTGTGGAGCTGTCAAGTTGGTTACCAGCATACCCAGAATATTATGGCTTTCCCTGCAGTTGCTGGCACTGAATGAACTCCCGCCTTTCTGTGGGAGTCATGTCACCCTGGCCAGGCCAATCAAGATGGCAGAAGATCGCTAGAAGGAAGACAAGGAAGAAGATGGCGACACCCTATGACAGAACAGGAGCAAGTGAGTATCACACGATTGAGTTCTCCTTTGCCTGGGACAGAATGCAAATTTTTCATGTTTGGTAGTAATGGAAGTAGAATAGTTCAGAGTAAAACTGCTTCCACAGGAAATGCAGGTATCATATTTGTACCTACGTATAAAGGGTATTGGGGCCTTTTTTTAATGGGAGAAACAAAAAGCCAATCTCACGCATGCGCACTAAGATTTGCACTCCTATTCTCCATCTACGTCACCTGATCTCGCACCTGCGCAGTGTGAGATCAGGTGACATTTGAAGATGAACCCAGAAGATGAGCAAAGAAGATGGCAGCGTCCTTGACTTTAATTCCGCTTTAATTTACCCTACCTATCTGAAATCTATAATATATTGTAACACCTAAACACTGGTGTAAACACAGAACATTAGTGCCAAATTTTCTACATTGTTATCATTTATGAAGTATGGTCTTACTGTTGGTTCTTTAAAACAACTATATTGCTACTGATACAATTACCAGAGGAAAGAGAAATTTGTGTATTTTTCAGTATGTGAAAAGCAGAAGAAATATAAAGCATTAGACATGGGGGAGAAGGATCATATAATTTAAAATGTCTAGGAGGAGGAAAAGAATTGAGAGCAACCTAATACTCTGAGGACATGAAATCAGTGACTGATACAGGGAATAAAAAAATACATCAGAATTATATTAACTTCATATTAACATGTGTAGGAAGTGATGGATGGTAAGTAAAATAGCAGTAATGAAGCAGAGCGGTAAAATTGTCAAAGTTGAAGTCTCTCTGGATAAGGTGATGAGAAGGATTTCATAAAAGAAGATTTTAATCCCTCTTTAGGGCTGTAAAGAAATGTAGAACTTCTACAAAAATACTTATAATCTAAAAAAATGTATACTACTAATAATTTAACCTATTGCTGCATTTAAAATAATTTGTAAATAACAAAATATAGCAGAAGGACCATTCAGAAAAGAGTTGTGAAAGTGTAGGTCTAAATCAATTAGTTTGATTTATTGTGATCCCCAAAGTTTTAAATATACAATTAATGTTATTTCTGTTGTCAGGTTTCTTGTGATGACACAGATGCAAGAATGCAAAGATATAATAATACAAGGGTATATGGAAATATGTAGCAACTAATAACAGATCTCAGTTCTGCCTGTCCTAGAAAAAAACGGTTCCCATTTTTATATGTCCCGAATATGCATCCATGTTTTTTGGTTGCCATGAGAAACATGTCAGTATTTCTTTTTCGCACTTTTATAGAATACCAGTGATAAGGTTAATAAAGATTATATGTCATGATATACAAACCCTTGACATACAATGGATAACCCCAACACGTATGCATGCATGGAGATGGATCAACAAATCATGCTTCTAATACTATTATATCTTTATATCTGTCTGTCTGAAATTCAGCTATCACTATTAGTGCCATAATGGTCAGAATGCATAAACTTCACAAAATAGGATTTCTCTGTATTTTTTTTATTTGCTCCCTAGTCTAAAGATATACATTTGAATTATCCTGCTTAGATGTGTTAATAACTATATACATTGAACGTGCATTGAACGTGAACATGTAAACGTTTTTAATACTAATGACTGTAACCTTCATTCTTTTTGACAACATTATTGCAGCTTATTTATGTTTCTGTAAGTCACATACAAGTCCCTGTAAAATCAGCACTATAATTAGTTTGAGAGATCACTGCAGAGAGGTCAAGTACCTCAAAAGCACAATACTTATCACTACAGACAAGTACAACAACTAAGTATGAGAAAATCAAGGAATTCTTTTTTTCTAGCAGGAAACAAATCATACAAACTCTCAGGCATTATAATATGCTGTCACACATGGCACTTGACCAACAGTACTACTATCAAAGCTATGTTATACTCAGGTGATCGACTGACTCTTGCGGGAAGATTACAGTGAAAACACAAATTTTCTTGGCTTGGTGTCACATTAAGTATACAAACAAAGAACAGAAAGAGACCAGAAGAGATATGAAAGTTCTAAATATAAAAAAGCTCCTTGCTGAGCACAGCCTGCTGAACATAAAACGCAGTGGCTGCTGTTCTCTAGAAAGAATTGATGAAGGCCTGCAACCTTCGTGAATAAATTCAGCAGGAAATATATTTGCTATCTTGGCTGACTTTAATTGTCATTCACATTGGAAACAAGCCATGAGGCTTCCTTAAATACAGTAATGAACCTTTGAGACATGTTTCCATAGTAAAGTAAAGTAGGAGAGCGGATGTGTGTTTTCCTATCTAGCCTAAGGACTTGGTGGTTTGCAACATCAAAATGAATGCATAAAAATGATTAGTTTCTGCTGCAGGTCTTGATACTGAACCAGTTCTGCTGCCATTCTTTGTATATTGCAAAGAATTGTATTAAAATGATTACACTTTAAATATTTTCAAAGGTCACCTTTGAAATCGAACTTATGGAGGCTATAAAGTATACTGAGCATTGTCTGAAAACTCATCACGGTTTCCTATAAATATTCATGCTAAATTGGTAACTTTTATGAGGATATGAAATGTAATTAGTTCTGCAATAGCTGCCATAGGTATGTAAAAAAAACAAGCATTTTACAAAGAAAAACATTTTTAAGCTTGCAGGAAACCAAATGAAAAGATTACAATAGGAGAGAATAACATAGCACATAGTTGAGATAAGACTCATGGAATGGGACTAAAAAGCTAAAAAATACTAACATATACAAAATGGAAAACATCAAATGGTAGAAAGATAAATACATTAATATATTTGTGTGTGTAGACTACAAATACGATTTTTTTTTAAATAAATTGATTATTTATATACATATATAAAAGAGCACCCAAAACCCATCTTTTCAAACTTTTAAAACCCTCACTACTTTCCACCACTCCATATCTCCCCTTCTACTGTGTGATACTTCCCCCACCTCCTAGATCGTAAGCTCTTCTGGGCAGGGTCGTCTCCTCCTCCTTTGTCACTGTCTGTAGTTGTCTGACATTTGCAATCCCTATTTAATTTACAGCGCGTGTAATATGTTAGCGCTATAAAAATCCTGTTTTTTATTATTACCATCATTATTATTATTATTAATAATAATAATAATAATAATAAAAAAAATATATATATATATATATATATATAAACATATATCAACTGATTTTCATACAAGTCCTAATAGAGCAAAACCTACATAAACAAATTAAACAAAAATTATTATATTTGATCTTGTATTTATTTTTTTTAAATGATTCAATACCATCTGTGTGTGGCAAAAGTATGTGAATCCTTAGGATTATCATATAATTTGAAGATGAAATCGGGGTATGCCGATGTTTTTACTCAATGGGATGACACTCTGGTGTGTGTGAGAGACCCTGCTTTATTTAAAGAATTGGGACTAAGCAAAGCCTAAACACACAACACATGGGTGGGTGTGTATCATGGTTCGAACAAAGGAAATGCATGAGGACCTCAGAAAAAGAGTTGTTGAGTGCCCATAAAACTGAAAAAAGGTACTATATCATATATAAAAGGAGTTTGCCTTCCACCAACCAACCAACAGGGCCTGATTCACTGAAGCTCTTTGAGGCTTATTTGGGAAGATAGACTATCATGGGAAAACTTGGATGATCCAACAACCCTGGAACAGTTTTCTTAAACCATATTTGCTATTAGTTGGCAAATTATTTCAATCCTGAACCAGGATTGGTCCAAGGGTTTAAACCATTTGGTCCTAGGGGGAACTCAGGTATTTCCTTGACAGTTTATTTTTTTGCAGTCTCAGAAAACTTTAATAAATTATAGACCAATGTTATCCTACACAGAAGTGGTTGACCATCAAAGATAACTTCAACTGCAAATTATGTAACAGTCAGAGAGGTTCCCAGGGGACCTGTGCAAACTGCTTAGCAATTGAAGGCCTGTTTCACATTTGTGAATGTTGATTCACAAGTACACCAATGGTGTGTATGGCAGGGTAGTAAGGAGAGCCACTGCTTTCCCCCGGAAATATTGCTGACGCCTAGTTTGCTAAAGATCGTGTGGACAAACAAGGATACTGGAAGAATGTTTACCAGACAGATGAAGCCAACACAGAACTTGTTGACATAAATGAGGAGTGTTATATTTGTAAAAAGGAAAACACTGCATTCCAGCACACGAAACGTATCCCATCTGTAAAACATGGTGGTAGGAGTGGTCTGGTTTGTACCTATTTTGCTGTATCTGGGCCTGGACAGCTTGCCATTATTGATGGAACAATTAATTCTGAACTATACCTGAGAATTCTGAAGGAAAATGTCAGGACATTTGTCTATGAACTAAATCTAAAGAGAAAGTGAGTCATGCAGTAAGACAATGAACACAAACACACAAGTCATTCCACCAAAGAATGGTTAAAGAACAATATAGTGAATGTTCTGGAATGGCCAAGTCAAAGTCCTGATCTTAATCCAACTGAAATTTTGTGGAAAGACCTAAAGCGAGCTGTTCATGTGAGGAAACCCACCAACATCCGAGAGCTGAAGCTGTTCTGTATAAAGGAATGGACTAAAATTCCTCCAAGTCAATGTGTAGGACTAAATAACAGTGACCACACTGAGTTGCATCTTTTACTGCACAAGGGGGTCACACCAAATACTATTCACTATCTTTTGCCACATGCAAATATTTTATTGAACCATTTTTTCAAATAAATACAATTATCAAATATAGCAGTTTTGTTTCATTTATTTAACTAGGATTTTCTTTATCAACTTTTAGGACTTGATTGAAAAAAGGGTGATGTTTTAGGACACATTCATATAAAAATATAAAAAGTTTTAAAGGGCTCACAAGCTTTCAAGCACCAGTATAAAACCATGCACTTTCATGTGAGTTAGTGGGAAAATTTTATGGCAAACATTTTCTATAAATATTGTGTGGCAGTAACTATGCCTAAATTTTAGTTTTACTTTGGCTTTACTGAAGTATTAATAGCAAAAGTAATAATCAGCAAACATAACTGATTTTGAAAAAAGCTGTATTTGGTTTATGATTGCTAGGAATGATTGGTTTTTCATCATTTTCAAAAATATGTATTTATAGGAATGATTTTTGGTGTTTCTATAGCCTGAAAAATACACAAATATCAAACCAAAGCAGTTTAGGAGTACTTACCGGCCATTCTTTTACGAACATATCTTGGAGAGGCACGGCGGTCCAGAATGTGGTTGCTGTACTCCTCCTGGGCCTTTAGTACAATTTCTTCGACAACACTTTCATCTGCAAAATTGCTTAAGCTGCTTTCTGGTCTCCAGTAGTCATTACCTAAATAAAAAGCATAGGAAACCCATGTAATAGTGATTCAGAGAAAACAATATATATATATATATATAAATATATATATATATATATATATATATATATATTGAGTTGCATTTCTCTGGAATTATTCATTGCAGAAAATTTAGGGTACAAAAAGGTTAGCACCCCATATAACTGACAGGGAGCATTGTATGGTGTAGTTTCTGTTCTTTGGCACAGGAATGCTGAGCAGGGAGAAATATATGACCGGTGAAGCACTGTAAGATAGCTTTAGTTTTGTATTATAAATTATTTAATTAATTTATTCATAAAAAAACACAATAATAAAATGAGCATGAAATGGTGAGTGCATAAAATCTTGATTTGTAATTTTTTTTTTTTTATTTGGTGCATGTACAATACGATAACTAGAAACATTTCAATTCAATTTCATTTTAAATTAAAACTTTTCTAGTTTTAAACATACATCTTTAATGTTTGTTTGCACATAGGCCCCAGATGAAACATAGGCCCCAGATGAAAAAATGTTGAGCACCACTGTTCCAGGATATATATGCTTTATATGCATAGTGTTGTGTCCTGTGTTTGCCCTACGGTTTGTATACCCATTCCTTTACTTTTTGTAGCAATAAGTAGAAGGAATTTGATGAAACCGACACCAGAGATATAATATGTCTCCTAAGTTAAACATTTATATTAGTTTACATAAGGTATATCCAGTCTGCTTTACAAACAGTGAATAAGGTTAGCAAATAATCATGTTCCTGACAAATGTTTATTAATGAAAAATGTTTGCCTTACTACAATATCAAATATTTGGATACCCCATATATAATTATCCAAGAACAACAGTCATATTGTTGGAAACCTTGCGAATGTATATTAATATTTGGTTACAAGCACCAGTCTATGAGTATCCATGCTCTATTAGTAACCATGGCAATGTCTGATACATTTGGAGTCTATTGACTTTTGTAAGAACAAATGTTGATAATTTCTACACATAAAAAGTTCATTGTGGATTTCATTCTAGAAGTATGACTTTAAGAAATGTTTTTGATAATTATTTTTATTATTATTTGATAGATTAAAACAGATGTCTATTATTATTCAATAGACATCTGTTTGTCAACATTTTTTAAGATTAGCGGATTTTTTACTTTTGTCTAAAAACCTGAGGAGATTTGATGGAGTAATCATTTGCATGATGGTTGTGTTCATGTGTCATGTGTTCACACATTTTGTCAATCTTTGTCTTCACTAACAGTGATAGGAACTTCAGGGTTAATCAGGCACGAGCATGTGAAAAAGCATGCAGATGGTGCTTGGCATTCTTATTATACCTTCAATTACCATATTTTATTATTTGAAAAAATATGTATACACATGAATTAAAAAATCATAACTAGTGAAAATAGTTATATTCCCCCTTAAAAACTGCTCTGTAGTTGCTAAAGAGATGAAAAGAAAATTCAGAATGTATTTTTGATAAATTTGGATTGTAAAAGATGTAAAAAATATACTAGGGAAAAACATCAAATATTTTCCCACTTTCTGGCATGAAAATGCTATAAGACAGATAATAAAAGGTGGAAATGGATGTCTTCACATGGAGATGTTTTACAAGACAAACATCAAGATTACATATTCAACTACAAGAAAGGAAATGTGTTAAAGTATTATGGTAATCCAGCTATTTAGACATTTTTATTGAAGTACACTTGTTTTGCTACAACAAAATGAGTCACATACTGAGCTGTGTTATTTAAATGCACATGTCATATGAAGGAGGAGCAGATGCCGAATATCAGATTTAAAGCCTAATTTAGCTTTAACAACTCAGCTGCAGAAGCTTTGTTAAAAAAAGTTACAAACCTCACTAATCCGTTGTGTGTAACATATTCATAAGAGGTATGTCGGCACACCTGCAAATCTAAATTTTGCCTATATACATATGTTCTTTACGTATATATTGTACATATTCCCAGAGTAAGATGATTACCGATGCTTAGTTCACTAATGCCTTGAGCAGAGGCAGATAACCTGCAAGGTGACCTAAGCCTGTGGCCCAGCAGATATCCATAGGGACCTAGCGCTGTCAGAAAACAGAGCCACTGTGCAAAATGGTTCCTACTATTATAAGAAATTGCACCCTAAGCAAGCCACACTCTCTGGGGCTGATTAATTAAAACTCTCCAAGGCTGAAGACCAAACATTTTCATCAGTGAACCTGGGGGATCCAGCAAACCTGGTCCCATGCCTAGTGCTTACGATAAGGTAAGTTTGTGTCTTAATCAGTCATAGTTGTGGCACA
Source organism: Pyxicephalus adspersus (assembly GCF_032062135.1). Classification (NCBI taxonomy): domain Eukaryota; kingdom Metazoa; phylum Chordata; class Amphibia; order Anura; family Pyxicephalidae; genus Pyxicephalus; species Pyxicephalus adspersus. The sequence continues at coordinate 47,270,633 of NC_092861.1, forward strand.
AGCTCATCCTCACCAAAGTGGATTTAGTACTGCTTTAAATCGAGTGAATATTTAGGTGGCCCCACTTTGCTTTCAAAGCATACATTATCCAAGGTATAGTAGCACACTTCTTTGTATGCTTCCACAGAAGAGTATAGACAGTATAGAAGGAAACACCTGTCTTTGTTGAAATGTCTGTTTATGAGAGAACTTGATGTAGTAATGCCACTTGGTGTTTTGTTGCTGTGCTCAGTATTGCCCCTGTGTAAGAATTTTACATTACATTGTCTTCAGTGACCTCAGCTTCTTAAAAGATTATGTCTTTTACTCAGCCAGTAGCTTCTCTCTAAGGACAGGTAATGTGTGGTTATTTGTATTTGATTTTAAATCACAGAAACTTTTTCCACAGTGTATTTTAGAGAACACAAAACTATTCATAACATTCCTTACCCCAAATAAGCCTACAAATGAATGCCCCTACCTAGTCACCGTAGAGCAATTTTACAAAACCTCTGATCAAATTTTAGGTTTAAAAAGTTAGAAAGTCAGCAAAGAGCAGTATGATCCACAGGGGATGCAATATATAGGACTGGTTCAAGATTTTATGCAGCTCTGATTACAACAGAAAAAGCTTTCAGCCCTAATTAAAATAAAAATAGACTTTTATATTTTTAGCTATATGTACTATATTGCTGCACTCTGGGTTACCGATCGGACTGTAAGGGCACACTTGATATCACTTGTTTATCTCATCAATATCACCAATAACGAATCTAAAAAAGTAACATGTTATTAAACATGCGTCACTATACATCATTACACAGAACATTGTCCAAATAGGACCAGCCAATTGCTTAAGATATGCCTGTGCCTAGCAGCTGCTTTATTTATTGTGTTATATATTTTGTCTGCCTGTATATTAATTGAAAAATATTGGAAATCCACTCTGATTCACTTGGATTTTACTAATTATGGTGAATGATAAACTTACATCCACGCTGACTAGTAATCTTCCCATTTTTACTGTGTCACATTTGTTATTTGTTTGTATTTACTCTTTCAGTATAATAACAATGATTTTTAGCACATATTGGGTGATTTTTATGAAAAGTTATGACTGCACAAATGTATGGCAAGCAGAAGACAACAATACTGCGCCAGGCAGGTAAACAGAATAAATCAGGCTTGGTAACAAAGAAACAAAAACACGAAAGACAGTTTGCTATAATGTTAAATAAACGTATTGGATAGATGGTAAATATGGTTTTTATATACACTAGCTTGATAGCTCTTTGTATGAGCTTAAGATCTTTAAGCATAAAAAAAAAAACACCCATCCACCTTTTCGGTTTAAAAAATAAAAGTCATAAAAAAAGTTTTTACATTTACTATTGATAAGGCATTCAACTTACTGGATATAACATAAAAACATAAGGACATGAGCACATTTATTTGAAGATATTGTGCCCCTTTAGCAGTAAATACCCAACCTCTACCAAAGTAACCACCTTCTAACATATGGCAGCAATGTCACAGTGCCAGTCTAGGTCTGACTGAATAGGTATATGAAAAACACATTTAGATTTTTCACCAGGGCCTAAATGTTGGTATGGCACCTTTTTTGTGAGAAGCAGCAGGAATACGTGTTATTGTTAAACAGGATTTATAAAGCGCCAACATATTACGCAGCGCTGTACATTAAATAGGGATTGCAAATGACAGACTAATACAGACAGTGATATAGGAGGAGAGGACTCTGCCCTGAAGAGCTTACAATCTAGTAGGTAGGGTGAAGTATCTGCACGCTTAATGTCCTAAACTATGATGCATCTGTTGCTAGTCATAATTATTGTTATTTTCAACCATGTGAATATACATAATGCTTGTTATGACAAATAAAGGTTTTATTCCACAAGTAAACTGAAACTTTGTTTGTCAAGGCAAATTCAGTTTGCTAAAATCCAAAGTGCTAATAAGGGGTAGGCACCGTAAAAGTGTCTCTCCAGTAAAAGTCAGTACTGTATTCATATGCATACGCTACTAGTCAGATTTTTGAGGGCTGAATCACGCATGAATCACCATGTTTCCTTTACTAAAGTAGGGGTTACCTATTTTATCTCTCTTTTAACTGCTTTCCTTTTCAGTATGTTAGCAAAACAAACAAATGCTATATCAGAAAACAATTATACATTCCTCATTGTGGCGGCACTAGAGGAACAGAACAACATACAATTATTTTTTCAGCTATAAACTTATACAAATGTTTAATTCTTTTTGTGAACAGACATTTCTTATAATTTAGCAAAGAGTGGATTGTATGGCTTTAGTGAATCTGTTCATGAGCACCCTCCAGCAGATTTGTTCAATTCTATTAATGTTAAAATGTCAACCATGAAATTCAAATAATTGCCACTTAGTACTTTCTACGGTGCCATACAGCTTTCTGATGTCATAAGGATATTGACATTTGCTCTGAATATGAACACACAAACTGAAAAATTGAATGACAGAAGGGCCAACAAAACAAGACAATAACATAAGCAAGCATAATTATGTTACATATGTAAACATGATTTCAGTCCATAAACATTCTGAACAAAACTGCATAAAATACACGTTAACTGCAGAGCTCACATATTCTATTCTCTCTGATGTAAAAGTAACAGATATATAATTTAGAGGTAACTCCTACACATGCTTTCTGCTCATATCAGAAATTTGTGAAGTGTTAACAGATGACTAAATAATACATGACAAAAGTTAATTTCCACCAGTAATCCATCATTTGACCTTATATGTTATTCTTTATGCTGGGTACATGTAACATTTATATTGATAAGTGCAAGATCCTTAAAACACATTTGCTAAACAATTCACTTCAAAAGTTAACCAGTGGTTGACAACTGGAAAGTAAAACTTGTATGCCTAAAACAGTTTTTCTGAAATACTGTTTGGTATTTAGTGCAGAGAGGATCAATGGTGAAGTGGGGTGGGCAGGACATTGCAGATGTGTTTAGTGGGTTGGGGAATCTGGGCAGTACAAGGGTAATCAATAGTAGGGGGAGGGGGCGGAGCTGGGTTGTGGTAGAGTGAGGGTGCTGGGCAGTACCATTGTAATCAGTGGTAGAAGGGGGTGTAAAGATGTATTATTATATTATTATTACACAGTATTTATATAGAACCGTCATATTACACAGTGCTATACAAAGTCCATAGTTGTGTCACTAACTGTCCCTCAAAGGAGCTCACAATCTAATGTCCCTACCATGATCATATGTCATTATTGTAGGACAAGGTCAATTTAGGGGGAAGCCAATTAACCTAACGGCATGTTTTTGGGATGTGGGAGGAAACCGGAGTACCCGGAGGAAATTAATTGGTGGAGGAAAAGTACAGAAATGAGAAGTGGTCAAAGAAATGACTGATGGACACAAGATGTAGTTGAGCAGTGGACACAGGGTGTAATGGTGTATGGAACAGCAACAACAGCATGTTTTGTGGGTAAGGGCTGTGACAAATGTGCTGTGACACAAAGCCTTAGATTCAAGTGAACTTTACTAATGTAAGCCAATCCCAATGGCAGCAATGTATAGCTACATCCAACACTCAGTTAGGCTTGCACTATTATACTCCATTGTACTTGTGTAAATACTATTGTACTTAGTGTTACCCCAATTTATTTTGGGTGAGCTTTTACATTGCGATGACACCTAGGGGTCTATTCATAAATGTTTTTCTTTTCTTAAGATTAAAACATTGTTTACTCCAAATTCACACAATACTCACATTGGATTTATTATTAGGAAAACTAGAAAAGGGGACCTTGCTTAATTCACATGCATTAAATAAAATTGTTTTTAATTTTTTTTAAACCTTCTGCCTAGGAGCTTGCAACTTAGGTCAGTATTGACAGCTTCCTTGTATCTATCCTGATTCTTTTGAATTAAATTATGCTTTTTTATCACATTGGCTTCAGACTTCTAAAGACTGAATGTTAACAGTTCTTGGAGTAATAAAATAGTTAATCCAACCAGAAAGAAATCACTGACACAACATGTAAATGCACAGCTCACTTTGGAAACTAAAAAGCAACTCCATATTAAGATTAATAAACTAAAAGTTACTTTACAATTAAAATTGTATGAGGTAGTGCTTTCGGTTTTATGTTCAGATAATAAGTGAACTAAAAATCTGGCATTCAAAGAACACAAGAACAAGCTGGGTAATTGGTACAGCGATGCCCATAAAGTACTCATTATAATATTTTTACTGTATCAGAAAACAGACTTCCTGGGATTCTTTATTTATTTATTCTTGCAGGAATGAAAGGTTTTGTGTTTGTTACTTTGAAGGAGCCATATCCCATGCTGCTTGTTTGAGACCTAATTACCACATATTTTAGCCAAAAGAAGAAACAGGAGAAAAATCACTCATTTCTGTGATTACTGTTGTTATTTTATTATTGCTTTAGTGTGGATATAGCGTGTCCTCCTTTCCCATGTTTTTCTTTTGTTTGCAGTTATTTCTGTTATGGCCACAAATAGGACTGATTTATCATATCTTGCAACAGGAAAAATGGATAGAAACAAAAATGACTTAAAGGTATATGCTAGTTAAGCAAAAAAATGTCACACTGAAACACACACAGGTGCTTGCAACCTTCCTGCTGACCTTGTTCTTTAAATCTAAATAGTGCATGTATACAGCAGGGTCAGCCTAAAAGTAAAAGGACTGTGTGTTATCTGGGAGTCCCTGTTCTTAAATCAATCCATTACACTTGTTACATTTAAGTGAAGAGGCCATATAGACCTTAATAGGAATGATCGAAAACACAATGTCCATCTATACTATGCAAACCTTTCATCCTTCATACATACATGATTCACATTATGATCCTATATGCTGCAGTGCATTCTGTTATAAACTTTACAATGTGGAAGTAAAAGCTGGCATAACATACAAAGCCAATTTCCTCAATGCCTATATAGTGATCTTACTTGCATCAGTCTTAAAGTAATGTTATCTGTGTGAAAAAACAGTGCTAGAAGCAGACAAATTTTGTGGTTAAATCAAACTGTATGTAAAATTAGAGCTGTAAAATTGGAAAATAAAGCATTTTGTTCTCTCATTTCACCTCTCACTTGCAGTCTCCCTGTTTTGTTTGTGCTGCAATTAAAAGCTTATCTTACCCTTTCCATATGTTACAGAAATATTCACCTCTTAGCAGGAACCTTAGACGAACACACTCTCAGCCAGGTCAGTTTATCCTTTTCAGGTATTTATCTTTTTAAAAAGAATTTTGTTTCTAGAAACAATATTAGTGTGTCAGATCTAAAGAAACAAAGAGAATGGTTGCCTATGGTTCCATTTGAAGGTCGAAGTTATGGCTTACATGTCCATTTCCCATTTTGATCATATGTACAACTTTCAGTCAATATTTACCAACATGTCTAGTCTATCAACAACTGATTGGAACTAAAAGAAAAGCTGGTCCCTTATATAGCACTAAAAAACTAGTAAGAAGATGGAGTCCAGACTGGGCTAGATCTGGAATGGATTTCTTAAAATCATTTGGCAAATGTTTTTAATTCTAGACCAAATCTATTCCAGTTATGCTGAATTACTTAGGTTTTCCAATCATAGCCTCTATTCCCCAGAGTTGGAGAGCTTTGCTAAATCAGGTCCCTTGTCTAAATCCTGCTAAATCAGCCAATATCATATAAAGGTTAAAAAAAATACTTCTAAGATGTTCTATTGATATTCTATTGATACACAAAGAAAAAATACATTCTGCACAAAATTGGCAGCTGACTAAATAAATATTATTTGTTGTCCGGAGTTACTTAAAAAAAAAAAATATTAGATAAAAGCATCAAAATGAAAAAGATCCAATAATATAAACTATTTTTCAAAATGTACAGGCTAAGCTGTTTTGGTAAACAAACATTTTTTATGTAGTGGAAAGATAAGCAAATAAAAATAAAAACTGTTCGTTAAATCCCAGGCATTCCACCTGCTAGATACATTTGGGCTAATTTGTTGAGGTTTTGCTTTGTTTGTGCTCAGCATGTATTTTGGAAAATTATGTTGAAACAAATGGCATAAAACTGCTCAATAAAATTGCTGCTAACTCACAATAATACATTTTTTCCCCGTCCTATTTATCTTGGCTTGTAGATTACTTATTCCATAAGAAGTCTGAGTCTTACTAATATTAAAAACTGTATAAATTACGAGATATCAAATACAATACAAAAATATTTGACAGACATTTTTTGGCAATAAGGAAGATCATCCGTCAGCAACTTAACTAAACTCTATAGTGAAAAACAGAAGAAACATTGAGTCAGGAGGACAGGATAATCACAAGATAGGTAAGGTGGACCTGACCTGGATAGTGTTGAAGTGCAGTCAGCACTTGTGCTGTTATGACATGAACACTGATATAGCATACCACAGAACCCCAAAGCTCTAGTGGTGAAATAATACGAGTCTGGGTGTTTCTCTGTGTAATATCATTGTTATATACGAAGTACACCAGCATATATTCAATACACACTTTCCTAGAATCCATTTATGTATATGCATTCAAATGGCATAACTGTATACAGCACCTGTCTAAATACAATTGGCTCAACAATATTGTCCTAAAATCTATGTTAGTGTGATGAACTATCTGCTCATAAAATGTACATAATGCTTAACATAATGCTTTTGTTTGGGTCTCCATTGGCTACAAGCTTTCTATGCTTCATCCATAATACAAAGTTTTGGTTGAAGTTTTATATAGACCGAAGTCTTTTATATAGACCGAATTTATCCTCTTTTATTTAGACCAAGCTAGTATGCACACCCTTTCTAAAAACCCTTCTAAACTACTATGTTCTTCTCTTTATACAGCAGGATAAACACTTTTGGTTGATGTCCTCCAACCACCACACCAAGCCACACATTTACTAACCATATGTGCATGTGTAAAGGAGAGATTGGCATTCAAAGCCACCATCCCCAACCCCCCACCCCCACCACTGACTCAGTGATCGGAGTCACGGAATCACAGAAAGGCCTGCAGCCTATTGCTTGGGGGGACAGAAATGCCATACAGACAGAGAGATGTGCCTGTCCGTCGCATTAGGCAATAAATCATTTTACCAAAATACCAAAAAAGGAGTTTTGTTTCACAATCAGTTCACACCTGTAGATGGTGACATGTGTCCATGTAAAGTATGTAACAAACTGTAAAGTATGTAAAAAACTCTTCCAGTTTAGTATACAAGAGTTACACAACACCATCCACTTGTAGCCAACAACTATGCACAAAAGATCATTTACCAGCAAGTGAATCATCATATCACAAAATACTTTAACCTGCAAAAGGGAGAAAAAGATATACGAAGTCCATTTGATTTCCCTGTTAAAAAAATGTTTAAAATAACACACCATAGATAGATTTATTGATGTTAAATTCTTGACATGTCTATTGAATACTTTTTTTAAGTGTTAGCAGTGACAGCCACATTATTCTCAGGTAAAATTAACTACCTCTGTTTATATTCAGGATATGTATATACATTACCCATCTGTTCTTACCTGTACACATGCTCTCCTCAGCTACGTCAAACTTATGCTCAGAGATCCGTGGAGAATGGAGGTCATTTTTTACTTCTTTATGGTCGGTTTCCAAAGTGAAAAACCCTTTCAGACCCTGATAGTCTGATGTTTGATTTTTTTCTCTAAGGACAACTTCATGAAATTCCTAAGATACAAGAAGATTGCACTTTAAACATAATTCGAGTTTCTATAAAAAACAATAAAAACAAAATATCATTCTCAAGCTGAAAAAAAATACTCACTGAAAAATTCACCATCTATCCAGTCTAGCCTTCTACAAAGTCTAACTGATTCAAAGGCAAACTTAACCTGGACTAAATTCCAAAATTGGGAAAGGGGAAAGCCCAGCTTGAGGGCAGTCAATAATTTGCCTTCCCTTGCCGATTGGTTACGATCACAAACATTTGTAATTTGCTTAAAAATATTAAAGCTTAGATATTTAGGACAATGGTTAGAAGATGTTTTTGTTTTATTTTTAAATATAGTTTATATATGTACCTGAGAAGTGCATTATTTTCCGATAAACCCTCAGAAAAAACTAAGAGTAAGGGGCAGCAAGATTAACCAGTCAGGATTGATTTATTGGCACAGTGGGCCTGATTTCTTAAAGCTCTCCAAGGCTGGAAAGGATACACTTTTATCAGTGAAGCTGAGTGATCCTGGACCAGATCCATTCCAGGTTTGCTGGATCACCCAGCTTCACTGATAAAAGTGTATCCTCTCCAGCTTTGGAGAGCTTTATTAAATCAGGCCCAATGCTTCTATCCTACTACTAGGACCTAGAAGACCAGACCAAAGAACAGAATGAGCAGTGATAATTTTTACATGTGGTCATGATTCAATTGCCTTATTAGCAAACAGGATTGAGTTAGTTGACCCGGCTGCTGTTGTCAAAAACTTTTCAGAGAGCTAACATGTATTTTAGCTGCACATTTAGCTGTTTGCCTGAGGATCAACTTACACAAATCACACTCAACTTCATTAAGTTTATAGTTAGCAGCAGTATACAGGGAAATACATTGGATTTTTTTAATATTTAAGATTACACGTTTTCAGAAATCCCAGCAGCATTTAACCAGCTATCTAATGCTAATTTGCTCTATCCAAACCAGTGGGTCTCCTGGTGCAGGAATAGTACGTAATAGAGGTCACAAAGAGTAAGACTTACAGCTCTATGACAAAACACTTGATAGAGATACTCATTGTCTACATGGAATCCACTGCAAGTGGGATATAATGAAAATTGAAGCACTCAGAGAAATTAAGGTCACTATTTTATTTGCTGCATAGGCACAGCATTAACGTTCCTCCACTCCAATAGGAATATAAGAGGATGTAAGAATCCAGCAATATTTAGAGTGAAAGTATTTGAATATGAATGTGATTTGTCACACACTGACTATCTATAGTGCTGCAGCTGATATCCTTGTCACAGACTGCCATATGTACTCATGTCAATGTTTAAAGAGATGATAAAGACAGTGTTGCTAAACATAAAAAGCTCCAGCCATACAATTTGAATGTGAACATGACATAACATGTAATAAAATCAAGCACAGGTTATACTAGTATAACAGGAAAGAGCTAACAAACCTAAATCTCACATACATACATATAGTATAACAGGCCTGAATTATTAAAGCTGATAAAGAAGATAGAAGACTATCATGGGTGAAACTGGGGGATTCAGCAAACTTGGAATGCATTTCTTGAAAACCATTTGCTATTAGTAAATACTGTCAATCCTGGAGAAGATCCGTTCCAGGTTTGCTGGATTGCCCAGGTTCTTCAATGACAATCTATAATAATAAATCAAACCCAGTGTTTTTATAGTTGTACATTTAAAGGTATCAGGAGATTAGTAAACTGATAATAATCAAGATAATTTTGTTATTGTGGGATTTTTTTTTTTTTTTTTTTTACAGCTGACGTCTTGCACATAAATCCTGTTACTTGTTTACAGCCTTAGGTAACCTCCCTTTATCAGAAACTGAATAAACAGGACAATCAGGGCCTTTGCTAGAGTAATGCTTGCCTTCCTCTATAGCTCCTAGATTGTCTGAGGTCCTATTCCAAAATAAAACAGAATTTTTCCAGGGAACTAACAAATTTTAATAAAATTCTTATAGAAATACATTTTGTAATACTTGTTTCTGTGTTGCATATTCTGTTACATTGATGTAGTGGGGCTTATGGTATTACCTCTGCTATAGTTGACTCTATTTCTTTATTTGAAACAAGATATTTGGTGTGAAATTTGCAACAGCCACCCTGTTAGGATAATCCTGCTTGCCTGCTTGTCCATGGGGATGGTATTTTATCAGTTTTTAAGGTGTCATTTTTTTACATGACTGGTTTGCTCATCATCCTAATATTTTCTGTTGGCTCAGCTGAATCTTCTTCTGTTGCAGGGCCTCTTGGCCCTTCTGCTCACCTTTTTAGTTCAGCACCTGCTGCTGTTATCTGTATCCTCTTCTAGGTGCTCTCAGATTCAAGGCTGCTGTGTAACAAAACATGCTCCGGAGACCCTAACTTTTACTCCCAAGAATCCTAAGCATGGCATTGTGTAACAGCGTATGTCCTGATTAGCTTAGTTTCCTGTTATGATGCAGTTTATTTCACATTCTCTTTGCCTAGTGTAGCTTTCAGTTACTGATGGTGTTGGTGCACCTGTCTTCCTCCTAATATCTTCTCTTGTTAACCAATTCTTTAAAACATTCAGATTTCACTTTCAGTTCTTCTTGACCCACTTTCAGAGTCAGAGTGGTGTACCTGCTCTTACATCCGCTACATATGTTACTTCAGTTCAGCTGTTTTTTGTTCCCCCTCTGTCACTGGGCTAGCAGGGTACCGACCCTTAGACTGAGCCCCATGACGCTTCTATTTGCCCTGTGCCACAGTTTTCTTTCTCTCTGATTCCAATCTCACTATGCCTTAACCTTACTCATATTTCCTTGTTCACCACATCATTAAAACTAGATCATTTAACCCTAAACCAATGAAGTTTCTGATTATGTACATGGTGGAAAGGTAGCTGTTAGTGGTGAAGTGTGGTGCAGTAGAGTTCATCTGATCCTATTAGTGGTGGACAAACCTTTACACATGACTGCTTGTTCACTATGAACAACCTTTCTAAGACCTGTTTATCTGGGCAGCTAATTTATAGCGGAAGTTTTCTAGTGTTGTAGGTGTCTTGCACAAGAACTATAGGAGTTTAGCAAGGGAAAACTTGTCATTTGTTTGACATGCTGCACCAGAGTTGGCTGTGTTTTACCGCCTTTGCCTACAGTACCTGTATGAGACATGCTGTGTTCAAAGAAATACAGCACAAAAAAGCAGGTCAACAGCAACCTCCAACCTGCCATTAGCTTTGGAAAAGAGCGCTTGTGGACACTTACCTTTAGATAAGTAAATTTGTCAAACATAATATTTCACATGAAGAAAGACTAAACTATCAGCCCAAAGTGTACAGCTTGACATTGAGTGAGAGCATGGACAGAAATTGACAGAACACGTTATTAGGTAGATATGATCTATGGCAGAGCTGTCCAACTTCAGAACCCAAAGCCATGTGTATATAAAGTCTCACAATAAGCTCAACATCCTGTTAGCATTATTGTAAAACTAGAGAAGGCATTTATACTTTTTCTGTTCTAAAAACATTTACATCAAGGCAACATATGTTTTGCTGGTATTACATCCATATAGAAATGTCCTAGAAGACTTATATAAGCAGCACCCTGACAGTAAAGCTTGAAAATGCATGGACAGGGAATGCGCACCTAATGCCCATTTATCACTTTCATTTTTATACATAAGTCGTTCTGTCTGTGCTTAGTTCCACTTGAGCTGTTCCTTTAACAAGCTTTGCACCACAGAACTATCATACAATACAAAGCACCAGCATCTTTAATTCCTCCACAAAACATTTTCGTTACAAGCATCATATTTATAACAAATATGAGAAGAAACAGAGTGAAAATATGTTATGTAATTTTACCTGGGGCACGTTCACCATTAAAGCTGCATCCAAGCTCTGGCTGTCCTTAAAGCTTTTGTACTTCATTGATTTGCTGTCTTGAGAATGTGATGCTGTAAGAAGATGATCTGTATTGAATGCATTAAAAGAGTATACATAGCTGTCAACTGCTTAATTGTCCTGCCACACTCATGTTTTCCCCAGACAACAGCGCAGTCTATCATGAGCAATGTGCTGGATGAAAATAATGGATCTGGCAGATTGGTAAAACAATTAATATGTACAAACTTTCAAACTTCAAATACAAATTTAGCAACTTCTCTTTTTTTTGGTTCAGAACATTAACGATGCTCTGAAATACTTACTGTCAAATACAAAAACAGAAAGAGCAGCTTGCATCACTGCACAACTAATTGCCCTAATTAGTTTATTACAAAGAATGTGTCTGTAACAGTTAAACTGGCTGAATTTTTTCTCAAATATAATGTTTATTTCCTGTGGTTCATTTGACATAACAAACTAAATAAAAGTTTAAAGGGGAATCTGGCTTATTTGACACAATTTTTACCTTATATCCCTAAAGTAGTTGCCCTTATATTTGGGGAAAAAAGCTAAAAATAAACAAAATCATTTAACAAGTACAGAGCTTGGTAAATTACTTTTTTCTAGTCATGATTCTTGTAATTGTAATTAACCAATGCATAAATATGAATTCAATATCAGTGGCACTCACAGAGGTGGAAAAGATTCTAGCTGCAACTGCTTTTACTTTCATCATAAAAAAATGTCAAAATATTAGAGCCTATATATTTTTACCTTGTGATGGGGTAACTGGACCTGCCTCATTAGCTTTATGTAATGTCCAGTTTTACAATATATGTAGTCAGTGATAGGGTTCTAATTGGTAGGATCATGGAAATATTTTCAGCCGTATGAGTTTAGTACCAAGTATTTCTCTTTAATCAAAAATAAGCAAAAACTATTTTACCAACCACCATTATATCTCACTGTTAAAGCGTACCTAAACTTTAAAAAAAATTAAAAAGTGTGCTGAGGTGATCAAGACTGAATGGGAGCACAGAGCCTCCCAGGATACCTACGTCATGCATCCCAGGAGGCTCTGGGTGCTCCTTCTGCCCGAGTTCAAGATTTCTGACACGCGCAGAAGGGGCATCTTTTCTATTAAAAGAAAGAGTTGCCATTCTCACCCAAGCGTAGGAAGTTCGGCTCTCTTTTTTTCCCCTTTACAGCGGGCTACGTCACCCAATCTCGCACCTGCACAAGCACAAAGGAAAGAGAAGGAAGCGAAGAGTGAAGATGGCAGCCCCAGGACGACACGGGACCAGATCGGGAAAAGGACCAGCGTCTAATTGTCAAATTTTGTTAAGCAGCATCCACAGCTCCACGTTTGTTACCAGGGTGACCTGGATATTTCAGTTTCCCTTGCCTGTGCAGGACGTTCGAAAAATGCAACTTTTTCTGGCCTACATATCTGGATCCAATGACTTGGATTCTGGAGTTACCAAAACCTACATTTGGGCTGATTTGGGTTGAAGAGGATACACTTTCCACAGTGAAACTGGGTTACCCAGCAAACCTGGAATAGATATCCTAAAAGTCATTTGCTGTTTGTTAATAAATGTTTTGAATCCTGGACCAGATCCATTGCAGGTTTGTTGGATCACACAGCTTCACTGATAAAAGTGTATCCTCTCCAGCCTTGGAGAGCTTTAATAAATCTGGTTTATTAAATCTAAAAGCCTTGACAGATACCCTAGTTTGGGGGAGGATCTTAGCATATTTACACATCTCTCTATCTGTTCAGTGCAAAAGATTTTAGTTTTAGATGTCGAACTTCTGAAGAAACATAATATTGCCAATCAAATATCCACAATTAAAAGATATTCTGCTATCACTGCACTTTTTGTCATAAGTAGTTAAATGGCAGCAACAGAAAAAAATGGCTGGGTTGAGAAGCAGGAAGTGTTGAGAGGAATAGATAGTACACCTTTATATTGGAATATAAGGGACTGTCTTTTCTTGCCTGTGCAAACAGCTATGCTAGTATGGGGTTCCTAATGATTATGATTTGCACATTGGGCACGTATTTTTCCTTTAATATCTGCAGATTATTTTCATCTTCTAGAAGCAGTATGATTGCCCTATTGTTTGCTCATTACACGTCATTTCAGCATGACTCCCCAGAGCCTCAGTTACTGTTGTTTATGGACATTGCCTGTTTATTTAGGACATGAATATGGCTCCTCTGAGTAACATACTGTGCAGGCTTGAGAGGAGTTATGCATTGTGTTCCCAGGAGCCTTTAAACACAAGTAGATTTTTGAAGAATACAAAGTTTCAATTACATTTCAATTACTCCTCTGTGAGAAAATCTTTTATCTTGTTCTGAGAGGTAACGCAAGGCACATTAAAACATACATAAATCATTCCTGGTTTATTATATAGCCCATCTTAAAGCGAGCACTAATACAAACTAGTTTTGGTCAAGTGCAAAGATCCTGTTATAGTTATCAGCAAGAAATAAAAGCACTCCTTGGCCTATGACTTATACACATATACAGAGAATAAGTAAAAATCTTTTACACGTTATATATATATATTATACGTTATACGTTATACCTATATATATACGTTTACACGTTATACCTATATATATATATATATATATATATATATATATATATATATATATATATATATATATATATATATATAGGTTCGTGCGGAAAAAAACTCTACAGGTAAAGATGTATTAGGACATACCATAATAAAAATCATCTGGTCCTTAGCAGGTCCTAAAATAAATCCAACCTCAGATGAACAATAACACATGACATGTTTTTTCAATATTTATCTCACAAAGACTAAGGCAACACACAGAAGCAGTGCAAAATAAACCTTTCCACTTTCATAGGAACAAGAGGGTACATAGTAGCCTGGTACTACTAAAATTCACTGATTTATTCATTAAGTGTGACATCTAAAAAAAGCAGAGATCTGGCACTTTGCTGGTCTGGAGCATGCAGATGTGTGTGAACACAAATCCAAGAAGGGAGGATCTTAGAGAAGCAATTTTTGCAAACAAAATCTGGAAAAGGTTATAATGACCTTTCCAGCACAGAGTCCATTGTTATACAGTGAATAAGATCAATCACAACAGGAAAACATTAGAGAGGGTTGCCAGGGGTTTACGACCCAGCAGATTCAAAATACATTCTACCAATTGTCGAGCATGGTGGTGGAGTGATAATGATTTGGGCTTGTTTTAGCCATGGGACATGGGCCCCTTTGCAGTCACTGTGTCGACTATGAACTTGTCTGTATACCTCTGAAGTCAAATTTGAGGACATCGGAGGGGCAACTAAAGCACACTGGCAAATCTACAACAGAATAACTGCAATTAAAACAGTCAAGGTACTGTTTATGATCTAGTCAAAATGCTCAATGATCAAAATTCTGTAGTTGGACCTTAAGAGATGTGTGGATACACGAATGTCTGCAAACCTCAATAAACTGAATCAGTATTGTAAAGAGAGTGGGCATATTTTTCTTCACATCAATGTGAATTACTAAGCCATATGAAAGGTAGTTCTACAAGCTACTGAATTATAAGTTATACTTTTCTCACATGGCTTCTTTTGGCTTAATTTTGCTAAATACATAATAACATGGTAGAACTTGTGTTGGTTTATACCTAATGTTTGATTTAAATTATTTTAGAACTTGCTAAGGACGAGACGATTGTATTTATTATCCCCTAAAATGTAAAACCATAGAAATGGAAGAGAGTGTACCTACTTATAGTAACATGTTCCAAAATATTTACCAGTCAGTCAGCCATAAGCTATTTTGGGAATGGATTTTTTGAAATTTTTCTTTTGCTGAAAATATTTTGTTTTCCCTCAGCCCTCCTTTACTACACTTATCATACAATGTACATCCTATTTGAATATTGTAACATATTTGGTTGGGAAATAATCATCAGAAAAAAATGATCTTATAATTATTTTTAAAAAAAAAATATTGGTATTTTCTGATTATTATTCATGATAAGAAAGTTAGAGCAATAAGAGACAATGGGGTCCTGATCCCAATAATGTTATATCCCAGTTTAACAATATATCAACTGAAGAGGCTAATCAGATTGTAAGAAATTTCTAAAGCAAGATAAGACTCTTAACAGTTGAACACACCTCAAACCTGACCAAGTATTTTCCTTGCTGGACTTTTGTCTTAACAACGCCTTTTTTAAAAATAAGGATAACTTCTACAGGCAGAAACAAGGCTATGCTATGGGGTCACTTGTATCTCCCATTGTAGCTAACCTGTACATGGAGTAGGTAGTAGGTAATTCTTTCAGGGCAATAACACCAAGTCATTGGTTCAGGTGTGTGGATGATACAAGAGTCAAGATTACATTACCCAAAGTAAGGGTTATTTCAATCAATAAAAACACATGGTAGTTTTGTAACCTTATATCATTTTTTCCTAACCTAACAATATAGATAGAAACGACAAGATAAAATACTAAAACACTGTCTGCATCTTCTTGGAAGAATTCACTGCTAATTTACCTTTAAAAAGACTCTGACTGACTTTTCATATAGTGTGCTTTCCTCTTTTGTAGACAAAGTTCTCTATTTGGTATTTTCAGACTTCACTTACTACTTTTCTTCCTACATTTGTGTTGTTTTTCCAATACATTGCTCTCAGAAAACATTGCATTTCCCTCTACTGCTATACTTCTCTGCCACTACTCTTAGTCATTCTGCACAACACAATTATATGCACTACAGCCAAGGTAGTCAAGAGGATGCTGGATAGGCTGTGGGTTGCCATAAATATTTGCACACTGCCTGGCACTCCCTTTATCTTTTACTACTTCTTATAAAGAGATACATGGAAAAATGTTTGTATATCTTATAATTTAAAACTGCACATTTCTTGTAAATAAAGCATTCACCTTTTATGACAATATACTACCTTTCTCATAAGTGTTATCCTGCAAAGATTTTACGTGTTGTTCATCAACACAGTAAGTTGATAGCAGAGGAGTATCTCTGTGCTTTAGTGCTAAACAAACAGGTGACTCAGAAGACAGTCTTGCAGAATCCAGTGCTTGTTTTTGATTTGCAGGCTCCCAAAACCTATAGTAGTAAAACAATAATAATAATAGGTTTTACATGTGGTATCATATTTTATTCACAAAATAAAGGTTAATAGCTAGTAAATTACACACCTTATACTCTACTAAAAAAGTACCAATATAGGCACACTGGCCAACATTACATTTCTACAATAATTATTATTGTGCGCCCTGCAAATATGGACAGCTTCACAGTAAACTGTCAAAAGACCTCCAAGGTGAATTTACCAGATGGAGCTCTCCATAGTACTGGAAATGTTTACACTGTTTCAGCACCAAGGCCCCTTGTGGTTGAAAACTGTGAGAATAGCTGGTCCTATGCACCCCTTTTTGCCCATGGGAGCAGTTTTTAGAATCAATTGCTTTGTCGTGTGGTTGAGTAAGGCTCTTCCTCAAGAAAAGAAAAAACAAACAACGACATGGCCAAAAGCAACATGTCTCTTTCGGGAACCATGCCCCAACCTTTTGCAAGTACAATGCAAATGCAACTATGTGCAAATGCTTGCTCAGAGAAGTTCCCACCCACCCCTTTTACAGTGGAATGGGAGCTGCTGAGAGCATGATTGAGTATGTAGTACAACCCTGCAGTGCACCGCAAGTCTTAAAGAGGCCAAATGTGAGAAATGTCTTAAAGGTTAAATGTCTTTTTTTAATAAAATGGACCTATATTGAGAAATTATGAAAGCAACTGCTGCTGAACTCATTCTAATGTATGCTAATTCCCTGGATTTTAAAAAAAGAGGATGAGAACACCAGCCAGGTAAGTGTTTTGTTTACAACCAGGTCAGCAATAAATGCTTACCTAATCTCTCAGTACTGGTCTGCTTAAGTTACTTAAAAAAAACAGCATGTCCAACCCCCTTAGAACGAACCAGTCTGTACTTCTGGCTGGTATTCCTAAAACAAAAGTATAGTGAGTGTGCAGCTCACTGCCATGCTACTACCATGCCCTTCAGAACTGGGTTGGTGCCTTGAGGTTCTACAAAAACAGTTAACCCTCCTAAAGCATTCCTGCCCATGTGGGTGCTTGTCTCATCTCTGGTAAAATGTTTTTAGAGGGCATCTGGACCTATACCCAGTTTACATAATATGCAGGTGCAAAAATGTAAATAAATACCAGGTTATACCACAGCCCATATTTGGTATATATTACCCATATTTGAACCAAGCTCAAACATGGGCTGAAAGATCCTGCCTTAGGTACAAGTGAGATCATAGAAGAAACCCCATCATGGGATCTGCCACCACTTATCAGTATGATTATTCTAAAATACCTACCAGAAACCAAAAGGGAAAGGCTCATCAGAACAGAATAAAGTCACTATAAGTGTCACAATAGTGGCTATCCTGGCTAAACCATTCTGCAGGACCAGGACAACATTCGCCTGTCTCCACACCAAGGCTGCTTCGTGCTTCCTCCTCAGGTAGGGTGACCCCGAGAGCCACAACCTGGTGACATCCAGCAGCAAAACTTAGACTCCGTATTCCGAATGATCCCATGCTACCTGCCTGAGGAGTCACTGACAATAGGCCTGGCAAGAGGAGGGGTTCTGGCAATAATGCAGCATTTAGCAATGAGATATGACAGGGACAGAACAAATACCTGTAACTGAGGCAGAAACCAGCTCAATATGACAAAGAGCTAGCACAACACAACTAAGATCACTAAACTTAAAAGAGCTAATCGTTCCTCTTTCTATGATAAAGAAAAAAATGTTCTTCTAGCAAGTATTTTGCTACTCCTAATTTTCTAATAACAAATCTTTCTATCCATGGCTGGCTTAACATAAACATGTAAGATTACATTGCATGTCGCATACTGTCGGGTATAAATATTATCACCAAATAGAGAAAATAAGTAAAAGGCAAACTATTTGACATTTTATCTAAGTATAATGACTAAATAAAATGAATGAAGGTGATAAATTGATCAGAATCTTAGGAAAAGCTGTTTATTTGCATCTTTCATGATTACAAGACAAAAATTAAGTATTCTTATCGTGTTCAGTCAGAGATAATACGACAGATCTATTATGAACAAACATATAATCTAAATGCAAAGTGAGACAATTCTTTTACTGAGAATGCTTACTCCACAATGCACAGAATGTAAAGGGTGCTGTGTTTATAACAGTTGCCCCAATTGCTTTCTTGTCTGATATGTCACCTGCTCAGTTCTTCAAAATAGTTATCAAACAACCTATAAGATACTTGTTACAGGCAGTTGATACTGGTGTATCTCTAACTCCAGGACACTCACATTGACTACCTTACTCTTTTATTCTTACAAATGTAGATGAGATGTAGTAATATAAATTTGACTTGTTTCATACACAAAATTGTACACTAAAGCTTTGGTACATTAAATAAAAAGCACATCTAAACATGTTTTATATTGCCTTATTTTGTGTTCGCCAACTTTTCATAAATTGGTCTAAGCTAGTGTTTTCTAAACTATTTCATGGGGACTTTAATTACTGTGTTGCAATTGATATGTAGTTCAACTTCCTGCCCTGCTCTGTTCACAAGGGAAAGAACTATAGACTTTTATGGAGCTGACAACAATATATATCCTGCTGCAGAGAAAAATGCAGCAACAGGTGTTTCAACTCAGTAAATTACATGAAGATATCAATCAGGATCATGGACAAGGTTTACGCACAATAACTACTTTCCAGTCCAAGATACAAAAAGTCAGCTGCATCTTAAAAGACTTTCCCAACTCTCTGACAAAGTTTCAAATACAAAAGATTTTATGAGATTATGGCCCTGATTTACTAAAGCTCCCCAAGGCTGGAGAGAATACACTTTCAGAAGTGAACCTGGGTGATTCAGAAAACATGGAATGGATTTTTAAAAATCATTTGCTATTTGCCAGCAAACATTTTGAATCCTGGACCAGATCCATTCCAGGTTTGCTGTATCACCCAGCTTCACTGCTGAAGGTGTATTCTCTCCAGCCTTGGAGAAATTTAATAAATCAGGGCCTATGAGTTTGCCAAAGAACTTCAAAGACCCTTGGTACAACACATTTACTTACAAATTCAGAAAAGGCTTATATATTACCGTTAAAATGACTGTTTTTTGTCTTTTTATTGTTTTGTGTCATCTACAAAGCACTAAAATATTCCTATATGCTTTTTAAAAATAGTCAACCATTCAGTCAATGCTTCCCTCCAAAGAAGAATACAATCTAAAGTTCGTAGCACCATCAGATACAAACACCTACATACACAGTAGGAATTAGTGATATGGAAAAGAAGTAGGATAGTTTCTATATTGTACTGATTACCTTCAAATTAAGAGGATTTAGACCTAATGTGGCAGATGATTGCTCTATCATCCTGTGATACCTGATAGAAAGATGTTAACACAATACAAATCTAAGAAAATCAAAGTGACATTTTTCTTCTTCAGAGTTTAACACATAAATTAAAATGTCTGAACTAATGACAAGTAATTCAATTGACTTGTTCAAGGTTTGAACAGCTTTTTCAGTATGCACAACGTATTAGAAAATATCCTCAACCAAATGTATTTATTTGGAAACTAACAATAATCCTGAGGCTAAATTAACACATATGAATGAATACATGCAGGGATTTGGCAGCAAACCTAAAACAAATGTGTGCTTTGAAAAATAAAATGCTATAGCCTATCAGTCTGACCATTGCACATAACAGCCAAATTCTAACACTGGCCAACAGGTATGCTAGTTCTCATATCTAATTATAGTCAACAATTTAGATAAAGCAAAAAATGTTTGTCAATTATACTTCTATTGAAGAGGGAGCCTTATCATACAGATTAGAAAATGTATTACAAATATTCAGCAAAAAGTACGTAATTCGAGTCAAACAGAATTCACCTAAGGATTATCTGACAAGCTGGGATGTCTCAATCTATTCTGTACCTGAACAACATAGACTATGACTATATTAGGGACATTACATTGTGAACTCGTTTGAAGGACAATTAGTAACATAGCAACAAGACTATATATGGGACTATACATATACATAACAATAATAACAATGCCAAAGGGGTGAATTATGATGCTGGTAATAGAGATCATTTTTTCTTTGTATGGTAGGGTGTATGTGGTGCTGTTTGGGGGGACAGGGGCTGTTGTGCTGTGTGGGGAGGTTAACATTATATAGAGCTCTAGAGATGGGCCTAAGAGCAGCCTTAAAAAATACCTGCTGGTTTGGAATATGGCCCTATATCTGACTACATGAAAAAGGCAAAGTCTTGTCAAATTGCATGGTTACATAGTTAGGTTGAAACAGGACATATGTCCATTGAGTTCAACTATTAGGGAAAAAAAACATATCCCTGATAAAAGCTTATAGACATAGTTGATCCAGAGGAAGGCCTTATAAAGTCTGTTTCAATTTGCTCTTCTTTCTAGTCAACAGTCTCTGTTCTTCCTGGTCAACAGTCTCTGTTGTCTTTACTTTAAAACTTGATTACTTAGATATAATCTGTGCTTCTGAAAAAGCATCCAGCTTTTTCTGAAAGCAATCTATAGTGGTAATGGATTATCTGTTTTAGATAAGCATTTAGTACCACTGTTGCCATATTTGTATTGAGCATGTCCCTCACTTAGAGCACAGAATGTTTCAGCTATTATTGAGTCCTAATCGTGTTTCTTTAGTTCCTAAGATTATGGTATAAACCTATAAAGAGTGTAGTTCATTAAACCCGTGTTTTATTTTCCTTTAAATTATTGTTATAGAAAAAACTTTACCAATGATGCATTTATTTAATAGACTGTATTAGCATCTGTATTGATTGCTGTTTTAGGTGTTAGCAGTAACTGCCACATCTTATACCCTTGGTTTATATTCAGATCAAAGCAGGATTCCTGTATTCTCAGCTAAAAACCAGTACCTTGGTTTATAAAACATATCCGTTCCTTTGGATCAGTTTTATCAACTTAATGTACATAGTTCTATAGTCATTCACATTATATAAGCTGTAAATTACTTCTCTACATTTGAATAAAGCCTTTGATACTTCACATATGTGATCAATATTGCTTTTGATATGAAAGTATCTTTTTATCATTCCCTTAAATAATGGAACTAATGTTACTGGGTTAATGGAAATCAGTGACTTAAAGAATGTTACCTGGCACTGTTTCATGAAAGCATTCAGATATTTGATATTTTACATGAACAGTTATGTAGCATTCCTGCCAATTTAATCACATAGACCAGAGATAATAATGTTCATAATATTCTTTATTCAGAATAAATGTAGTATTGTTCATAGTATCACAAGGGCATGTTTTTATAGGTTATTATGCTATCCATATATTTTAGGCAGACTTACATAAAGGAGCTGGAGATTCGTACACTCTGGCATGTTGGTTGTTTAGTTTGGTCTTTTGAGCTGTGAAGGTTAATGGGAGTCTTTATGGCCTCACTATTGAAAAAAAAGGCACAGCATTAACAAAGGTGACTTTGGATGCGCACAGGAACCCTTTTGGAAATAAAGGGCAGCAATAATGGTGTGACTTTGGAAGCGCACAGGAATTCTGATGAAAGTATGGTGGATTTTGTGGTTCTATCCCGTGTATTGCTCCTTGCCACTCTCCCTGCCTCCCAACTGTCCAATTGAAGGAACTAGGGTTTCATGATTACATTTTTCTCTCCTCCTGAAGAAGTGGACGTAACCCACGAAACGCATCGAGGATAGCATGTCTTTGTTAGTTGTATGTTAAAGAAAGCATGTATGTTTGTATACATGCTAGTAGTTTTTTGTTGTTTTTAAAACAAAATGTTTTTATAAGATTTTTTGGTCATTTTTATTAAATCAAATGCATTAGAATCATATGATCAAATCTTTTTGTAAAGAGAAATGTTGAATTGCGTATATAGTGTCTTAAAAGCCCCAATAGTTTTTTTGTTTTTTTTTGTTTTTTTAAGTATTAAAGTGGTAATTTGTATTGGGATGTGGAACATGATGATAAACTCAATGTAGGAAACCTCTACCAAAAAGTTATAAATGTACAGACTTACATAAAGGATTGTGGTTCAATATTTGGAATGTTATAAGGATTGAATACTTTGTTATTGTTTTTAAGAGAGGCTTTGTTAAATGGCATTCACTTTGCAACAATTCTAATATAAAACCTACTTAATAATACTCACACATACTATATGAAGTCTTGGTGATCATTGTAAAAGGAAATAATACTCATTTTGCTCCAAAAGATTTTTCTTAAAACCAGATGCACTCTGTTATTGAATACATATCTTGAACCAGCTAAATGTTGACCCATGCAGAAATGATTAATTCCATGGTCATGTTGTTCATACCAAACCTTCTTCTCCACCAGTTTATATTTTAATTATCAGATCATTTCCATCTTTTTTTCTATGGGGTATTTCCATTTTCATGGGAAACATAAAATCTGACCGAGGGTCAGTTCATTTTGGTAGTAGTAGAAATTTGTTCTCTATATTACACTATTACACTTTCTGTAACCCCCTCCAGCTAATGTGATTATTTTCAATTCAGTATCCATAATTGTAATATGATAATGAAGAATGATATGAACATGTTTCATACTGACCCTACAAGTTAACCACTAATACATTTTCCTATTTTATTGAAGAGGTGGGATCAATTTAAATTTTTTACAACACCTACAGACAATAGAATATTCAAATTTCGACCAAAAATAAAATCATTATCTAGATTATGTTATCTGTATTATATATTTTTCTTCTTACATACTAAATGAGTAAATATTATATTTCCCCATTGTATCACTGTCAAAAACGTGTTAGGGTATTTATGCAACTTGCTTTTAAATATATAAAACAATGGAAATTAGCTGATCAGTAAATATTGGCATCTAAAAGATGCAATGCCACATCCCAATTGGTTGAATCAATATTCATATTTTGTGCAAAGAAATGGGACTTTTTAGGCATAAAGTAAAATTAAACAATAAATATTTTATTAGTAAACAATTTTTAAACCACAATAAAAAATGTTGTACGATTGTTTGTACAGCATAAAAAATATCACAAAAAAGTATTATCATCACAAATTCTTTTCCTAAACGCTGAAAAGGGATCTCTTTCTAACATGTGGTCGATTAATTGTATTTTGGTTATCAGTGTTGCACAGTAGTGAGTATAATGGTGAAATTATTTGTTAAATAATTTGTAAAACGGATATCTTATACATTGTTTAGAATTGGAAGCATTATATATGTTGTTGAATATATATTATGTTTGTAAATCGTAGGTGTCTAAATCTTTTGATTCATCCTGAAAAAAGTCGCGAAACATGTCTATGTAGAATACTACAATTAAGAGACCACATGTTAAAAAGAGATCCCTTTTCAGCGTTTAGGAAAAGAATTTGTGATGATATTACTTTTTTTGTGATATTGCTTATGCTGTACAAACAATCGCACAACATTTTTTATTGTGGTTTTAAAATGGTTTACTATTAAAATATTTACAGTTTAATTTTACTTTATGTCTAAAAAGTTCTGTTTCTCTGCACAAAATATGAATATTGCTTTTAAATATAACAAATTCGTAGGGCTTGAATTCTGTAACTGTTTTCATAATTGCCTAGAATTTTATTTTATTAACTACAAAACTACAACATCAATCATGCCACATAACTAATTGTTACTTTTTTTCTTCAGAATAATGATCTCCAAACATTTGCCCTCCTGCTTATAAATAGGCAGAATGCATTTAGAATACCTACTGTGTTACAATGCCTTTAAAAAAATGTGAATTCCCTGTTAAAGATCCCCTCACAAAGTACAAAAATTTCTAATTCCCACTAAACCAAACATTTTTTGAAGCAATGATCCACTATTTGAATTACATTCCTACCTAAGGGGAACATATACCTATATATATATATATATATATATATGTGTGTGTATGTGTTATTTTTAGACAGAACACTGGGCACTTCAACGCTAGGGTGAAAGTCCCAAGCAAATTATTTCCACAAGCAAGAAATAATGAGGTTGCCTGAATAATTAAGTTTTTGGGCTTTGGTAAAGAAAATTTAACTGTGGTGCATGAGCTCCTAGGGACAACTGTCACGACCAATGAAACCAGGGGCTGTTTATCCAGGGGACCTCCAATTGCCTCATTGGATCAGGAAGGATTTTTCCCCCTGCTAGAGTAAATTGAACTATGTTTAACCATGTTTTGCCTTCCTCTAAATTAACTATGTATATATGGTTTTATGTGGAATATGCAGGTTTCTACCAAGTTTTTTTCCTAGTAGCTGAACTTGACTGAGAAAACAAATCCTATGATTTACTTGAGCGAACAGAGAAAGTCAAGAGTCAAATACCAAAGACAATATAAAAAAAGTTCACTACTAAGATCACATGAGGTGAGCTTAGTCATTGTAACATGCTTGAAGCTGCCAAAGGTTTAAACAACCTGAAGACATAATGTTAACATTACAGTAATGTATTTGTTTTGCTGGTAGAGAATTTTGCATATTTAAATTATACTGCTGGCGCAGTGGGAATGATAGGCTTCATTTTGTATGACCTTAGACGAGAACTCAACTCATCTATTGCATTCCAATTAGTTTGACAGACGATCCATACAGCAGAAAAGAATAAAATTTTGAGCACTGGAGAATCCTGGGTACTCTAAAATGAGGTACACAGTCATTAAACATAACTGTTTTCAAATTAAAAATGGATTTTCAACCTATAAGCCTAAATCACAAGTACTCCTTTTTCTATAATTGTCCCCAGCATATATCTGTTTTGTCTACTCTACATTATAATGTACAAAATGCCAGGACAGGCCTATTATGGGGACAAAAGCTTCAGCCATTTTCTATTTTCAAGATGTAAAATTAATTTGGGTAGAAGATTACCCTGCATTATTCTACAGGACTAGATTACAAAAAGGACTTCTTTTCAATATTGCAAATATGTTGCGTTTTCTTCTATGTTGTCAAATGCATCAATGTTTATTTATTTATTTAATACTGATTATAGCAAATGTCTAAGGCAGGAATGAAAAAAATGGAGTACAAGTATACCTTAAAGCTCCTTCGTCATCAAATGCTGCCATTGTCTATCACCAACTCATGACAATTCTTTATGTGACATAAACAATACAGGAATTAGCAGTGTTTTAAACAGCACAACATTTATCTGTCTTCGATTTCTTGAAATCTGTCTAAAGCTGCGTACACACGTGCAATTCTTGTCGTTGGAAAGGATCTTTCACGATCCTTTCCAACGATAAAAGGACTACACGATGCATGAACGAGTGCTGTAAATACAGCACCGTTCTGCTCTATGGAGAGGGGAGGGGGAGAACGACGGAGCGGCACCCTGCCAGGACGGATCCACGGACGATGAACGACCTGGGCTGTACACACGCCAGATTCTCGCCCAATATCTGGTCGATGCTGATTATCGGGCGAGCAAAAATTTGACGTGTGTACGCAGCTTAACATCACATTGCATATTGCACTATAGACTACTTTTTATTGCAATAAAACTCTGTAGCCTGGCTCTTCCTTTCCTGTGACCAAATTTAGGCTAGGCCTTTTACAGACATCTACATCTGATAGACATCATATTTCTGCCACTGGAAATGATTTTTCATGATTGTTTCTAGGTACAGATGAACGA
Source organism: Pyxicephalus adspersus (assembly GCF_032062135.1). Classification (NCBI taxonomy): domain Eukaryota; kingdom Metazoa; phylum Chordata; class Amphibia; order Anura; family Pyxicephalidae; genus Pyxicephalus; species Pyxicephalus adspersus. The sequence goes on from NC_092861.1 coordinate 47,297,030, forward strand.
ATGAATGCTTTACACACAGTGCAATTCTGTGCTATAAGGAGAGGTGGGGAGGATGAGTAGGTGGCACCCTGCTGTGCTACAATTCTCAGCATTGATAAATGATGTTGGGGGACTGCTGTACACGTCAGATTTTTGCTCAGGATGAACATGACCATATATTTCAGATGACAAGCATCTAATGTGGGTACATAGTTTAGCAGTCTGACAGGACTGGTAGTTTCTCTATTTGCTAAAAAGTTAAAATCCAGTGTGATATTATAAAATAAAATGCCTAATAATGATAGCTACAACTAATATTGCCTTACATGCTTCAGGATGGATTTTGTTATATAAAGAGTATATGTTTATTACATAAAGAGTCACCCAGGTACTGATAATCTAAATATGAACTTTTCCACACAATTTAAAATAAATAAAGCCCCTGTATTGTGGCAGCCCCTGTATTTTGACCCAGCTCATCAGTAACCACGTAAAAACAGCCGGGTGGTTACTAAAAAGTGCCAGGTGGTGCACCCAGCTAAAAGGGGCTGGGGAGAACACTGCAAAGTATCATGTACAGATTGGCAAAATAAATATTTTATAGGCATTGTAAAATCCAAAAAAACAGGAAAGGTATACCATTTGACCTTTTTCCTATTTTACTGCCTTGCCCTAAAGATGTACTATATACACATAATAAGGGCAGCCAGAGGTGAAAACAAGGCATGGGAATGCCATTATTCTATTTGTTTAGGCAGATCGCAATTATATAAACATTTTCTGGTGCCACACAGTTAAGCTGTCTCCAGTTGTTAAGATGACCTACATATTTAACACTTAGCTCCAAAAGACACCAAACCTAATCTATAATTAAAGCTTAGCATGCAAGTAAAACCTAAAAAGTAATTTATCACTCACTGCACAGGCTATCCTGGGTGTGTGCAGTAATAACTAGTCTACTCACATCAAGGCACCAAACTATACTATGTGGCTAAGAAATGGACCTAGTATTTAATGCAATACAAGTTAATACAGATTGTATATAAAGGATGTTGTGCTGAAAGCATTGATAATACAATTATCTTTCACATTCCTGCTATCAAAATATTTTAAATACATTCATTGGTAGTTAAACCTAATTGATAAGATTATTAACCCAAATAACTGCACACTAATCATTTTTGTCTAGGCTCAAGTGGTGTCCTTAATAAACTGTCAAGGCAATGACAATTGGCTGCTGATGTTTTATGAACATGATGTTTAAAAAACTGACTCAAACATAAATTTTTTCAATACTGAAATCATTTATATTTAGTGATAGCAATTTTCCTCATTCTGAAGTAGAAAATAGATAAATGTACAGGTTATTTAGAGAAGAATCCTCAAGTTTGAATTTTTTAGACAACTGTATATTTGGTACAAGTATTTTTTATAAAGCATGACTCCACCCCTAGAGTTCAGTCCACCTATTGAAATGCTTATCTATGTCCACAATCCAGTTAATCTACACTGCGTGGACCCTGCCAGCACAACCTAGCTTTTAAATAAAACGTGAACATGTCGATATACTTTCACTGTTGTGCCTCCAAACACATTTAACAGACAGTACTGGTTCAATCTAAACTCCATGTTAACAGCCAAATACAGAGAACATACATATGTGGGAGATATTTTACCTGTTAAAGGACTGGCTTTTCTATCAATATCAGATCAAAGTTCTGTCACACAATACAGGCCTGTCTGACAGGGCAGAAGACATAACTTGTAATAATAACAGATCTTCTCCCAGCCTCCTATCCGCATATTCCTTATTAGCACATGAGGACTGCAGTATGAGTTCAACTGAATGGTTCCTTCTGCTGCTTTTCTCCTAGTGTGAGCTCTGCTGTACAGACTTGAGATCAGCTTTAAAGATACTATACATACCTTTCGCTGGTTTCTACATCAGTCACCAAGAAATGTCTAGTCTCTTCAAGTCCTCCTTCTGGTTCCTATATAGCAATAAACACATGCGTTATAAACAGTAAATTGAATTCCATAATGTGAACCCATAGTAAACTGAAGCTAATTGTGTTTTTAAAAAGGCAAATATAAAATGATTACAAAATAATGGCCAAGCACACTAGGTGCAGATTAAGCTGTAATTAGGTATTTGGCAGTTGACAAATGGTTGGTTTTCATCAACAATCTTCATCATCTGCTTTTAGGAAAAGAATAGTCAGTAAAATTAAGTAACCCAAAACAATAAACCAGAATTCATTTTTTAATAGTTTAACAAATTGAAATATTATCAGGAAATATGATTTACTAAAGTTTGCATACCTCCTTGGTATTATGGTATTACATAAACCCATGTATTGGGTTAATAGTGTGTATACATATACACAAAAAGCTACAAAATGTTATACCTTAATTAGAATTCATTGAAGAAAACAAAATAATATGAAGAGTCAAAGCCGAATATAACAAATTGTGAATTAATGACATGCATTTTAGCTTTCTTGCATGCAAACTTTGGGTGCCAATTTTAGCTAGATAAAAGGACTTATTTTTCATAATTACTCATTATCCATGAAATGAAAAGTGTCCAGGAGAAAAACAGCTCATTTAAGATATGAAAAAAACTAAAATAATGTAACTGGAAGAAGAGGCACACACAAGGAGAAAATATTTCATTTTAAAACTAATAGTAACTGATCAAATGCAGCCTAGCAACCGCAGCAGTTTCCAGAAAGTACATTCAGGAATTATGCTTGCTCGGTCGTGCATTATCCTCCTGCTCTCTGACCCATTTAAAGTTATATTTTACTCATGTAACACAAAGTGATCAGGGCACATTTTAACCAAATTAGCAGGGAACCATGATAAATGTCACACATTTTAAGTAATGTTAGTTTAACGGTGGCTTCACATGAATGCATATTTCTGCAAAACCTTTAAAGCAGTGCACTGTGTACAGGTCTGTGCAACTTCATAATGAGTGGTGATTGAGTAGTGATACATAGCTGGTGGGTCTGAAGATTATTCTTAAGCTGAAGGCTAACAGGTAGGGCTGTACGATAGAAAAGGTAGATCATTTATCATAGAGTTACATTACTGGCAAATAAAGTGTTCTGCCAGGCCACCATACAGGTTATTACAAGCAAAAATGTACTAATGCAAAGTGAAATATTGGCTATGGATAGACACATCTATTTTTGTAAAGCATATTCCTATTTAAATGTAGGAAGCTTATGAAGTTGAAAAGGAAATTTTAGTCTAGTTTATCACTGACTTCCCCACTTATTTTACCTGTTCTTGTAAAAGCAGAATATGTGTGATAGAGACAACAAAGAGGTAGCTTCATAGCCTAAAGATAAGAGGATAATATGTATTGCTTCAAAAGAGATGGAAGATCAAGTTGGTGTGAAGTGTCTGACATTAAGAAAAAGAAGCTAGTCAGGAGCCAAGGATATGAACACATAGAAAATTATAAGGACTTGCTCATTATTTTTGTTAGCTCCTATACAAAAAAATAATATTTTTAAAAGAAGTTTCTAAATAAAGCCCCTTTTGCAATGATTATGTTTGCCTTGTCGTTAGTAGTCAGTTTCCAACCAGCATTTAATTTATTACAGACTTTTCCTTGCTAGAATATCTTGGTGTTAGCAGGTGTCAATCACATCTTCTTCCATGAAGAAAGGGTAATAAGTCTGTTTATAAAATACTCCACCAAAAGCTATGAGAGAACAATACAAGAGATTCTAGCAGGGTAGCAATGGAGGCCAAGCAGATGCTGCACCACTTCTTATAATCAATGACATATTTTTCCATTCATGGAAAGCCCAAAATGCCTAGGCCAGCCAGCTGGGCCATACAAGCCATTATGTGGGTAAATTATAAAGTAATCTCATGTACATTCAAATAGACCCCAGATCACTGCAAAGTGTAAATTTTAAACGACACATTTCAAACAGACACTTTTTGCTATATGGATAATAAAAGTAAAGGGATATGTAGAATCTGTGATTTGTACATGAAATACTAATTGTTTTAATGATAAAATTATAAGTAAATAGCCTTTTCTCCATACAATAAGGGATTCAATCTAAGGTCCCAAACACTACTCACATTTTTAAGTGGCATCTGAAATTGATATTATAACTTTGTTTTCAACATACAATGATTGATGAATGCGTAGTAAATGAACAAAGTAGATTACAGAAAATGAGAGCAAGGAAATCACTTTCACATTAACTAGATGCTAATTCTTCTACTGTGTCTGAAATGAATTTTTAAATGAATCACCTTGTCAAACTACTGACATTATAAAGGTTTACATTTTTTTAATATAAAAATACACACAAACATACACACACATGCAGATCAAAGTTGTCTTAATTCAGCTCCCCTATCTTTGTTGCCACTTTTGTACTCATTTTCTTTCTCAAGTCTATATTGTGCGATTTTTTTTTAAAAAAAACAACATTTTGGCAATGTGCAATATCCCAGCTAATACAGATTTTTCTGAGCTGATCATGGCACCTACACAACACTCCCCAGCACTACAAATGTTTCCCATTAAGTTATTAGCATTCCAAACCAATGCTACCATCAGAAAATCCCACATGATCTCTGGAATGCACACACAACCAACTTTCCTTTTAATGATAACTGTTTCCTTTGGATTAAAAAAAAAGCAACCCACTAAGTGTGTTGTATTGCCACACCTATTGGTGATGATGGTGAGAGGTGGGTGGTGTTTAAAATTTTATATCCAGACTAACATCCAACATACCCATGCTTCCAATCCCTACAGAAGGTAGAGTCAGGTGTCCATGCCATGCAAGCAGTGACATGGACACGTTATACAGGCTGTCCAGCAGTTAGGTCCTCTCAGAATCCAGAGAAGGTGTGTTCAGCGATGATATTACCAAAAGGATTACCAGTGCAGGAAAATATACCAATATCAGTGGATTATCAGTTAATTCCACTGTCCACTGATAAATGAATGAAGACACATTTAAAGTTTAGCCTGGGTGATATATATATATTTTTATTACTGAAATCAAATAATTTGCCATTGCTTCAAATAAGTAAACAGGTTAATGCTGCATTGATTTTAGCTCCTGGCTAAAAGTCCATACTTACATTGTGTTGTAGCATATTTACGTCATACACCACATTAGTAAATGCACTTTCCTTTATGATTTATACTCCACATTGCTGATTGCAACATGAATATGGTAATCATTTATAAATTGCAATTTGTATATAAAGAGCAATTTTCATTGGTCAGTATATGCAGACTCCCCTTCAATGCCCCTGCTAGGAGGTGTAGTTTAGTCTTCCAACTAGCTATGGGGGCCCAGGTGCTACTGCATCATTTAAACCAGTGTTATTACTGCTTCTAAATATTTTTCTCCATAATTGCAGCAAATACTATAGCTGTATTATTGTTCTGGGACTGAAGTTAGAATGTAGAAGTGAACAAAAAAAAAAGGCAACTATGCCACATCCCATCAAGAGATAAGTCCGGAAATGGTCCATCTGTCTTTTATTCCATCACAATAGAAGGTGAGGGATTAAGTGATAAAGTTTTTTCTTTATAAATATGTGCAATGGTCAAATAGTTTTTCAAAACAATGAAAGTAGCAATCTACTTCAGTCACCCTTTAATCAGCGTTTAAATGGTCCCACTATACCTTATCCAGCTCTACAATCTTTAAAGCAGGTTCATGCATCACATCGTTCCTGACATGATCTTCAGCTCTGAACAAAGCCACGTAATGTTCATGAGCTTCCATTTCTTCAGCTTGAAAGAGTAACAACCAGGTAAGAATTAGTGCAAAGTCAATCGCATTAACGCTTCATTCAGTCACTTAAGTGAAGTCAATAATGATACAGCAGGGGCATACTAACCTGTCAAATCATTGCACACATCCATTTCATTCTCAGATACAGTGGGTGAATATATCACTTCATCCAATTGTTTACTTGGTAACGGATTAACAGGAGTTCTGAAAAAAAAAAAAATATCTCAGTTTATGGAGAAATAATTTGGCAATTTCCTAAGTGTTCCCTCTAAAATAAGTAATCAGGGCATAAAGAATAAAGTACCTTACACAATAAATCCTTAAATTCCAGGGCTGTGCAATGAAAACCAGCAAAATTCATTTCTATAAAGGTTCTATAAGCATTTAAGTGCAAGAATCACTAAAGCTGCTCTACTTCATATTCAATAAAAGCTGCATTGACTAGACAAACTAATTCACGAAATGACATTGCCTAGAACTGAACTCAAGTCAAGCAATGTCACCAAAGGCATTTAAACAGACTGTGCTAAACACAATTTGCATTTAAATTCCCCAGTACCAATGCAGAAAGCAAGGTAATTTTTGTTGTTTATTCTTTTTTTTATTGGGCCCCTATGCCTCTCACACATATGTATATAATAAAGAATTTAAAACTGACAACATGCTTGTTGTGAGTCCTAAAAGTGAGCCAGTAAAAGAAACTGCTACCTCAAACCAACAGGATCATGCTGTGCTTTATGTAATGATAAAGAAATAGAGAAGTTCTAATATATGTACATTAGGAATTAAATACACCCTTTAAAAACCTTGTCAGATTAGTTTGCCATTTAAGAGATTTCCTGTAAATATGCCAGGGATAGAAAATCTCTCAAGTAAGGTAAATCCATTTTAGACAGTTGTTACCAGAAGTATACCCATTGAAAGATTTTCCCTCTGTTTCTGTTCTGGTGGCAACTTTTGGCTTCCCAGTGACACAGACAGCAATGAAACCCTGATGAATCATAGCCCCATAACATTTTGTGAAACCTTTTACTTTTTCATCTAGCTCATCTTCCTCCAAACAGTATTGCATGTCACTTTTGTCAAAAATAGCATTACATTTGTTACATTAATGTAGTCAGGCTGCATATAGTAATAAAGATATCTCTTGGTTTAAGGTTTTATCATTCAGGTGCTGCAGAAAGCAGACCATTACACAAAAACAACACTGCTTGGCACCCCCTACACTCACCACATACATATACCAACATTCACACATTAAACACTTTTTTATTATCAGAGCTGCTCTGGGAGTGATGTTGGTTAGACCGTCAAGAAACTGAAGAAGAGCCAGTGAGATATGCTGGACACAGAAGTCCCAGGCATGTTAAAGTTGCAGACCAAATTTTTTTTAAACCTGAACTAAATCTGCTACAACTGACTGGCAACAAATGATAAGCACAACAAAATTTGACAGCCAGGCAGTATCAGGCAGGTAAGAACAGTTTTTGTAAAAGGGGCATCCCCTGTCCCTTTCTGTAGTAAACACCTGCCCGATCGACAATTTTACAAAGTAGGACTTTAACTCCACTTTAACCCCTGCAACAGAACATAGATGACATAAAAGTTAAAAAGGCCACATTTATTACTAATTAGTTAATTAGTTAGGAGTCTTTATTTTAGTATCAATTAATGTGAGGTTTTTGTACATAAATGTTAACAATAATCTCTTGATCTCTAATTTTTGATGAAAGCGGTTTTATTTTTTCAGCCACTTTCCTCACTTTTGCCACAGCTGTGTGCACGATTTTAGTGATGACATTTAACAGAGAACCTATTAGTGCAAAGAAGAATTTTTTAAATATGTAGATATGTCGATTTTATATCAGTTAATGTGTTATACAAAATGACTGCAGAAAAGAAGTCAAAAACCACACTGGATTTTTATGTGTCTTTTGGTCAGAAAGTGGTTAAGTGAATCCCATGTGTTTGTAATTTGAAGTACACTAATAACCTAACATGTATGTTTCTGCCTATATGAGCAAATCCCTTTATCTGCCATCTTTGCATTACATATAGTATTGTTTGGAATCAGGATTTCATGCTTGGTGCTTAACTTATTATGTGCCTGGTTGGTTTTTACTATCAGTGTAATCCATATGTGAACATAACAGGAGTTTGAGTGGGCATAGTGCCAGGGCAATGGGAAATCAAAACAAACAAGAGCAGTGTAAAAATTAATAAGACTAGCGTATACATCCAAGTTAAGGATTGTTACACTAATCTGACTATTCTTTACATGTTTAGCATGAAAGACTTCCTGCAACATCGCTTTCATGATGCATCTTTCAAAGTGCTGTCAAAATGAAAATTTGTAGCTGGCTGTCATAATCAAACAGTTCAATTTAATGCATTAATTAAAAGTAAGATCTTATGCAATTACTAAATAAAATGTAGTTCATGCAAGAAAGAATTAAATTTAGATCTGTGACTTTATTTACCAAAACAGGACTGTGAACAAAAAAGCATGTGAAAACATTTGAACAGTTGCCAGTACTATTAATTATAAAGTCATTAGTGCAAATGTAAAAGTATCTGTGTATAGTACGCATGGACTGTGTAGCCCATGGCTACTAATTAGATTTTTAGTTTAATGTGGCTGAAGTACTTCTCCATACTAACATTTTGTTTCTTATTCTTTAATTCAAAGGGCAACCTCTTCTTCTACCCTCACTTTACCATTATTTATTATACTTTGCTACATTTTATTTCTGGCTCATTTATTCACATCGCATGACTGTTTTCCTTTAGTTTGTTTTGGATGTAAAGCTGCAGAGACTTTTTGATATGTGTTACAACCTACTGCATACAAGTTTCCTTTCATGGGATTTACAGTTTTTGTATTTGTATTATTTGTAATTATATTACAATATTTAGAGTTTTTTATTATGTTGTTTTATGATGCAGAGTTAAAAATGAAAACCAGAGTATAGCTGGTTGATGTGGACAGCCCTGACAGTTCTTAAAACTTTCACATAAAACAAAAATGAGAACCTGTGGTTTTGCTGGGAACAGTTATGTGAACAGTCATAATTTAGCTTTAAGGTTATTATTTCATAAGATTTACCAAGGCAGAGGTTTTTTGATGAAGTGGAAAAGGTTTGAGAGAAAATTCTAGGCTGCTGGTCAATGCTCTTCAAACAACTAATAGGCAGTAGTTCTGAGTGGGTGGGACCCCTTTAACCAGCAAGATAGGAAAAAGTATACTTGGCCAACTTATACAAGGTATTCAAGGAAAATCTGTGCTTATCTTTCCTTGGACCACCTCCCTAACACCACACATAAACACACACAAACTTCATTCAGTTGCTGGGAATGAAAAATACCCACATTGAGCCTGATTTATTAAACTTCCCAAGGCTGGACAGGATACACTTTCATCAGTGAAGCTGGGTGATCCAGCAAACCTGGAAAAGATCTGGTCCAGGATTCAAAACATTTGCTAACAATAGGCAAAGACTTAAAAGAAATCCATTCCAGATTTGCTGAATCACCCATTTTCACCTTAGAAAGTGTATCCTCTCCTGCCTTGGGGAACATTATTAAATCAGGTCTATTGTGTCTGGTTATGGAATAGTGTGTGACATGCTTTATGTGACAACACTGGTATTCAGTGACTGGCCAAGACTGTCACATGAGTGAAGGAAGACAACAATGTATAAACTCTAAGTGGTAATTTAAATCTATCCAGTGAAATAAATTGCATGTTAAAAAGGCTGGTAGTTTTACAGATAAAGATATATTACATTTCATATCTTTCCGTAAAAAGTAGTCACACACACCTCCCAAGCTTCTATACCAGTCATCTTAGACTTAAAAACCACAATTACCAATATGGGGAAGACATATATATGTATCTAATGATTTTATGGCATAGAAAGGGTGGCTGGAATACACGTTCCAGCATACATTCTGTGTAAATTGGCAGAGCTTGCGTCAGGTTTACTTAAAGTCTGCCTACATTGTGTTATAAATGTGTTTTTTACTTGAACACATATATACCTGAGAGTATATGTGTTCAAGTAAAAAACACATTTATAACAAAAATGAATGTTACAGCACATCTGATACTTCAATTTTTTTTATTTTGTTATTTAAAAGTTATTTAAAAACTTTTGTTTTATTATTGAAGATTTTTATTATAACCAGAACTGGTTCATAATTGCACATCAATTATGAACCAGTCCAACACATCACCTACCTAATCTACCAAATGTTACTGCAAAAGTAGCTTCAAGAGTGCTGGAGTGTTAAGCCTTGTTCAATGAGATGCTGCTTTACCTTCATTAGTCCACTATTTTCCAAGCAGGGCAGTCCCTGAATTTATTTATCAACCCATGATTGGAAGATGTTTCCATCTTAAACAAAATGTTTGCTCAGAGATTGAACCATGTTAATTTTTTATTAACAAATCTTTCCTCCAAACAGTCCAGCTTGTGGAATAACCAATCATCTGGGAAAAAAAACAAGTAAATAGGAGTTTTCTGTTCACATGACTGGATAATTGAAGTAAATATTTACTTCAATTATTCAGTCATGTGAAAATGTGTGAAGATTCTCAATTCCTTTAGTAAATCAGGTAAACTCTAATTTATGCCAACATGTTCAATTGCTGCTCTAAAATCCAAGACTGGGTTAAGATATTATTCTATATTGATAATTAAAAATGTTAATAAACATGTCCTATGGAAAACCAGCATAGAGGGCTTTATTGCAGGATAGGAATAAATGGAATTAGTGCTCATACCTCAAAAGTAAAAGCCCTTTATGATTCTAACTGTAAATCATAAAGCAGGAGAAACTAGTGTCATGGAGGCCATGTCCTGTGATAATAAAAGATGTTAAAAAGAAAAGGTAGACCTGTGCTTACTATAAGTGTAACCTAATTGCGATTCTGATGATCTATCATAGCTATGTCTTTTATTATAGTTTTATTATTGCCTCCTCTACTTATTCGAAGATATATTTATGATTGTATATTTCTTTTCTTTTCTCACTGTTTTCTATTATTGTAAGTTACCTTTTGAGTTATATACCATATTTTCCGGTGTATAAGGCGACTGGGCGTATAAGACGACCCCCCACTCTAACCAATCATTTGGGGGTCGTGTTATATGCCCAGTATTGTACTGTTCCTTCTGCCTGTCAGATCTCACTATTGTGAGAGAACTGAGAGGCAGAAAGAACTGTACACTACTAGTTCTAAGTAATGAATGGGCACGTTCCTTTAATGAATGGGCGTGTTCCAGTGAAGAGCCAATCCAGGCTCTCCACTGGAGAGCCAATCCAGGCTCTCCACTGGAGAGCCAATCCAGGCTCACGTCCTGCTTTTCAGCTTACACGAGTCCTGCTGTGAAGCAACGCGAGCCTGCCCAGGAGGACTCGTGTAAGCTGAAAAGCAGGAAGACAGAAGGAGGCACAGGAGGACTTCCAGGGACGCCAGACCAGAGAGGGGACTCGCGGGGACACCGGACGCTGCAGGTAAGTACTGGTACCCGGCGTACAAGACGACCCCTGACTTTGTCATAGATTTTTCGGGGTTAAAAAGTCGTCTTGTACGCCGGAAAATACGGTAATTTATTGTATATTGTTTATTCATGTTTACCTTTCTTATGTTTTATTGTTTTACTTTTGTACATAGATTTAAGTTGGAAATAAAAAGAATTAAAACAATAATTTCGTTTTGTAAACTAAAAAGGTGAATCACTAAAGTTTTTCTTTAGGTGGAAATTACATAGCACTTTATATTTTACTGAGCAGACCATACCTTCTGTGTTTCTTCAGCATCAATTTCTCCATGTAACTGAGGCCACTGTCTTTAAATTCAACTTGGAATGGTTTTCTTAATAAAGTCAGAACAGTCTGAACTGCTGAATTGTCAGTAGAAACTAGGGAACAAAATGAATCTTTGAAAAACTGAACACTAATGCAATTTCACATAAGCAAATGATTTCTAAAACAAGATCACATAGTATTTATTCTTGGAGCCTTTTTTAGTTTGAGGAACAGAAATGTATGTGCAGATAAGAGAATTGTTGTCCTTCCTTTTTTTTCACAAAAATGGTTATGTATAAACAATTTGTTTTTAAATTAGAATGGAATTAGGATGGAATATTAGTTATCCTAATGGAAATCTGTAGTAACAAATATAAACAAAAATAAACTACTTATGACAAAGCTACCTGCCTAAATGTCTCTGGCTTTAATGGTTTGATTCACTAACCTGGAACAACTATGCAGATTAGAGGAGTCAGGGTAACCTCAGAACTCCTGATCTGCACCCTTGTCCACAGTCAATGACTAGTAAAGTATTAAGGCCACAGGATCAACAAACCAGACAAGGAACTAGTATTTGTATACTGGGATTATTGTCAGCCATCATTTACTTTTAGCTCAGGTTCCCTATTAGAAGAAGATCACAAAGTGCACCTGTTTCTTCACACAGGTCTATGCACATATAAACATTTACATATTCTTAGCAGACAGTAATATAGCTTTAAATCAACAAACCCATTTAGCTGCTATAAATGTAATGTAATAATACTGAAAGATCACAACAAGGACTGCAAAAACATTCTGTATCAACAAGTCTGTATCTGTCAGCTTAGAAGCACCTGCTATTTGTTTACATTGGAGAGCTGGCAGGCTGACAGGAGCTGCTCTTCATGGAAAAGGCTGTGTTGTATATTTTCAAACTCATTATCTCCCCAAAACCTAAAGTTATAGAAATGAATGAGGTCTTGTTTAAAATCACTTTTACTTTAGATAGGAATTCTTTACTTTGTATGATCTAAGCACATCTGAGTGTTCATCCAACCTCATAGTAAATACATTTGTGTTTAAAGAGCAGACTCTGTTTAACTGCAAGAGAAACCATATTAACAAATTTTTTTCCAGCATGCAAACCGTTAAAAAAAGCATATAGATAGTAATAATAAATGTACTTGAACAGGAGAAGGAAGGGAAAATATATACCCTTAGTAAGAATGAAGTTGAAATCAAGTTGAATAGGTAAAATCAGATAAATATTCTCTGGTTTGAGCTTAATATTGTATCTCAAATGAATATGATTTAGAACAGGGGTCTGCAAAGTTTTATGGCCACTAGGCCATCTATGGGGTGGAAGGGAGTACACTAGGTCGAACCTGCCCTAATGGCTCCCCCTACTACCAGGGAATGCCTCCTGAAGTGAAATCCCTCTCCTCCCTATGCATTGTGGAGGAGAGGGATTTCCCTTCAGGGAGCTTTCCCTATTTACCACGCCGGCGGAAGTATCAACGCCGGCCGCGGTAAATAGGAAAGCCACTGCAAGGGGGCGGCACCAGAGCTCCGGAAAGTCCGGAGCTCCAGCGGCCACAGCTCCGGTAGTTCCTAACGCCCCCTGGCCAATCCGCCAGCAAACCACGGCTCCGGAGCCGCGGGTTGCGGCATTAGGCCGTCTCGGCCAGGGGGCGTTAGGCTGGAACGAACTACCAGCTAGGCCGTATGTGGCCTAAAGGCTGGAGTTTGCCGACCCCTGATTTAGAACCAAACAGTAATTTTCTGAGGCACATGTTCTTTTACAGTGTAAACCCATATGGCCACAGTTCTGTGTGTAGGAGCACCTTTGGATTTATACTGTCTTCCCTGTGTGCCAAGATGATTGACATTGTAGCATGGTTGATAGTTAATAGTATTTTGTGGTAATATAAATGGATCATTAAAGATTGTAAAAAAAAAAAATAATGGTTCGTATTTATCGACTAACAGCGACAATAAACCAAATAAAAGGTCCATTATACATGGGTTTTCTTTACTTGACTATCAGGGAATTTGACTGTGGATTAGCTTACTTGACGGGTATACAAAAAGACACATGGGAGACCAAGCAAGGAAGTAGCGGCCCACAAAATGTCACCAGCTTTAAATAGCTTTATTTTGTGGATATCCACACTGAGCAAATCTGTGTGACCCAGGTATAATCCATGTTTCTTAAACTGCTGAGCTTATCTGTAAAGGTGACATTTAACTTTCAATTTTTAAATTCAACCTCTATATCATTCTTCTTTGTTCTTGCTGCATGAACAAAAACTTTGTGAATGTCCTTTTCTATTGTATGACTTTTCAGTACATGTAAAAGATCAAACCCTTTTGCACAAAATATCATAACCAGCTAGAATGACGGTAATGATGGCTCCATTTGTAGTTTAGCAGCATCTGGAGTAGGAAGACTGCATTCTTGTATTATATAATAGATACTGCAAGTATATTGCAAATGAGAACTCACATCACTTTGGAGCTTTAACATTCCAATATAGTTAAAGTATAAAGAAGAGTGTGTCTGCTGGCAAGTGAGTGTTCTCATGCAAAATATGTAATTAGTGAGAAAATAAATGCAAAATGCTAATGTGCAAACCTTTGATGATGAAGAATCATCTGAATTGCAAAGAAATGTTAGATGTTGTATGGTATATGGATTAAACAGAGAAAAGATGTGCTCACATTTCCTCAGTGGGCTGAAGAATAAGAAGTCAAGTCTCTTAAGAGTGATTTAAAAAAAAGTGACAAGCATCTTTTAAATGGGTTTGTTCTACACAAGAATAGGGAACAAAAAAGAATCATCTGGGGGTTTTACACCAGGGGGCCCACATTAAGATGGCTATTAGCAAGTTTAAAAAAAAGATAGTGTGAAGTAAACCAATACATTAATTGCTAATAAAGAATCTAACTTTTAATAAAAGAAAATAATTATCTTAAAGAACTAACAGTATAACCAATTGACACCTTTAGTTAAATTTGCCACAGGATAACAGCTATGATGCAAATTAGCAGCCTTCTAGTTCCTGGCACCCTTTCAACTATGTAAATAGGATCATCCCATCCACTACATCATGTTGATTGACAGATAAGTTCATGCAAGAGAAGAGCAGGTAAAAGCACCAATGCATCATATCAGACCAGCTTTTCATTTCTTGTCTCACATCTACTTAGCTGTGACATGCTGAGAAAGAGAAGTGGTCATACAGAAGAACACTGATTTATTTTTCTCCTTATGGCATGTAGAGGCACGAGGATACCATTCAATGAAAATGTTTCCAGCAAGGATTCTACTTTTCCTGACGTTGCCATATAAAAAGTATAAGAGGGCAATTCTATATAAATACAGAGCTTATGGACCTTCTTAAATATGAAAAAATATACAGGTTTGATATTACATCCTTTTGCATTTTAAATTACATACTAAGCTGAATGTATGCCAAAATATTTTATACGTGTATCAGGTGCATATTTCAGCTGCAATACAGTTTTCTAGTCTCATGCTACAGTATACACTCCTTTACATTAATATACCAGAATTTTACTGAAATTGTTCTATTTAAAGATCAGACACACTGAGTCCATTCTGGAGGTAATGAAGCTCCAAAGCCCTCACATTTGGATATTACATTCATAGACAGTTTCAAGCAGAAGATAGTTCTGATAATACATGGATATGAACAGAATCGTGTGAACAATATACTGGAAAGCTTGTTGTATGAATCACTTTCTGGTGTTATTAGTAAGGGAGGAATGGTATTGTTATGCTCAGCATGGGCCACACAAGATCTAAGTACTGTGGCATGAATATGAGTTTTCAGTGCTGGATAGAATCACCCTTTACATTAGTTCCCCAGTTTCCCTATTTTATACTGATCTCAATGAAAATACATTATTAACATTAAATAACATAAGTCTGTGCTAATTCATATTTTTTTGGCCAGGAACCAAATGTTTAAAGTTTTTCAGCAATTGTACCAGATTTATAGAATAAGTTTTTTGTAATTCTTGTTTTATAATGACAACATTTGACAAATAGGACAATAATTGCAGAGTTGAATATAGACTGAAGATAAGGAATTTTGAATGTTGTCTGAAAATGGACAGCTTCACAAGATGTAAAAAGGTTATTAGGATTAATACTAAACAAATGTACTATTTGAATGATAAAATCACAGAAATGCACAATACACCAATAAAGATTTACCAGCAACACTTATCTATGTAAAAAGACTTACCTGTGCTAGCTTCTGTGGTTTGGAGAGGCAGTGGTTTGGAATTAGTTTGATTTCTCCATTCTAATAAAGCTTCATTAAAATATTTTGCAGATTCCTCTTCATTAAAGCTTCCATGCAGCAATGACCCAGAAGTGTCCGTGAAATACTCATCTCTCGCCTCTGAGATAAAGCCCTAGAACATTTAAAAAATGAGCTTCACAATATTTGATACACATCACATCACAATATTTGTACACAACAAACTAGTAATAATAAAGGGAATTTTTGTTAAAAGGATATTGTTTTAATAAGATATAAAAAAACACTTCTATATTTTACCATTTATGCAGTACATTCTCTTCCACAAGTAATTAAAAATTTCTATTAACATTCATTAACAATTATTTACTAAACGCAACAAAATCACATTCAAACATTACACTAATACACTGAAATACTCTTTTGTCTACAAGGTCTTATCTCTATCTTCTTTCATCATATGTTTTTGACACCTTTCGCTTATTATAGCTTCATCAGAAAAACAAGTTTCAAAACCTTCATATATGACTCTAAGTACAAGCAAATTTTTACTACATAAATAAAATTTTTAGTTCATACTGATACCAATGGCAATACCTCATCAGCACGGTGGCTCAGAGGTTAGCACTCTGCACTTTGCAGCTCTAGGTCCCAGGTTTGGCCAGGTCTCTAGGTCGGTCAGGACATCTGCATGGGGTTTGCAAGTTCTCCCCGTGTTTGCATGGGTTTCCTCCCACATTCCAAAAATATGCATTTAGGTAATTGGCGCTCCCCCCCCCCTTTAGACCGTAATAAAGATATATGACTGAGGTAGGGACATTAGATAGTGAGCCATTTTGAGGGACAGCTAGTGACATGACTATGGACTTTGTAAAGCATTATATAAATACTGTGTAATAATTATAATCTGATATAGTTATTGCCACAGAACCAATTCTATTCTAATGTGCAAGGTACCCACACAAGAAGAATGTTTTATTATTACCATTTTGGCGGATTCAACCAACATACTATGGACATGTGAATAACAAGCTCCTGTGTTCTAAAGGCACAGGGTAAGGTCTGAGTCATTTGTAGTAATAGAGAAAGAAACAGCTAATGTTACGTTTCTTTTCAAATCTGCAACATAAGAAAACCTTAACAAGTATTACACTATCCCACTGTCAATCTGAACAGTGAAGTCCCAAAGCAGCCACTCAAAATCAGTGTTTCATTTTTCATCTGGCCAGAATGAAAGCAAAAATGTATCTGGATTTAAAAGTATTTTTGCCTTTCCTGTACTTGGTGTATTTATAATTAGTTTACCTTGAACAATGTGTATATTTGAATTAATTCCTCTTTTACAATATAGACAGACACCTACCTCTTCACTGGCTTCTCCCTTCCATTCAAAAGAAGTAATTCCAGCTGAGACTGTCCGCCCAGTAATAGTCTTGTCTTTTTCAAGTCTTCCACTGGACTCATCAACATTCAGTTCTTTTCTGAATGCATGCGAAGCATCTAATTTGCCATCTTGAGATTTCCCCTGCAATATGAAATATTAGAAGTAAACTGAATTACTAAACAATTTCACTGCTGACATAAATGCATGAAATTAGCAACCCACTGGCTCCCAGTATGTTGTGCAGATTATTTCCAATGGACATTTCACTTTTGCGGTACTTTCTGTACGCGTTAAATTTCTTGTAGAATTGTCTGCACTTAGCTCATTATTTAAAAAATATGCAAATTGGCACAGAAGAAGTGTACTTAAGGAAACTACTAAAGACGAACAGAATTGTTTCTTCGGCAATATTCTCCTCTGCAGCTTTGAGTACATTTATCTTTTCATACCGCAGAATAAAAGGCACTGTTAAGTCCAGGTTATGCTGAAATTGGAATGCAACGCAGAGCTATGTCGGATTTTTTGACACATTTTATTTTTATGGCACTAAGCTTTGCATGTGTTGGCAGTTGTAGTTCAATTAAATTAAAAAGTAAAGCCCTCACTGCTTCATTTAAAATGCTCTTTTATATGGTCTGCAGGTGTATCTTAAGAGGCAGTTACTTATGTAAGACTGCACATTTAAGACGTTCATTTCCATACTAAACAAGATACATCTCTGCTTAATATCAAACTAACCATAATGCAGGAGGAGAAGAAAAACAGTAAAATTGTGAGCAAGAATTTATTAAATTAAAAAAAAAGTCACTGAAGTCATACACTGACAGTACAAAAGAGCTTGGAAGGTTGTAGCTGCTTAAAAGTTGCCAAGGAAGAAATCACAGAAATAACATGGAGCCGGGGGGATTCACTGGCTCAGACGGCAGGTGGAAGGGGGCAATGGAAAGTTGACACATCTTTCTCTGACTTATGTATTACAAATGCTAAAGGTGGAGTACAGAGGCACATAATAAATGATTACTAATACATAGACAATTTTATTCTAGTGCTGCTTAAATATTTAACTTCTTGCTGGCACTTGCCTCATTTACAACATACTAAGTGATGCAAAAAAACGAAAGCTTAATAAAGATCTGAACTATTAGAGCTTCAGCCAAAAAATAACAGGGCAAACGCTAGAGACCAAAATTGCTTATAGGGTCCCTGAAGATGATTCTGCACCCCATTACTAAAATGCAATACTTTGCTCTGCATGGTGTCTCTGAACAAAGGCATCTATCTTGTTAATGGCAGGGCTTTGCTTCCTCATTACCAGCGAGCTGCACAGTAGTGACATCATAAAATATTGCTTTTAAAGGTCTATTGTTAAAGGACCAAAGCTGATCTTCAGCTGCTTAGCAGTGAAAAAAACTGTTTAACAGTGTTATTTATACACAAACTCTTGTCAGTTTGAGTTGTTCCCAAAATAGTTTCTATGATTTATCTAACGCTTTTTATACAAGTTTCAAGAGCAGAATTCCACTTATCCTTGTTTTCTTCACTGACAAAACAGAAAACAATAAAAAAGTTCTATAGCTTTTAAAATGCAATTAATAAACATATTTTGTGCTTGCATGCTTCTAATATTCAACAGGGACCAAATACTTCAGAATTTCAAAGTGTACACCAAATCCTATCTACCATGAGAGTTTACATAATTTGAAGCAAGATTAAGGTCTTGTTATGTCTGTTCTTTGACAACAGTTGCAAAATCCATGAAACTTTAGCCATGTTTTGCTACCATTGATGCAGTGTTAAACAGACCAGAAAATTTCAGAATCTCGTCATGTTCTATTTTTCCTAACCAGCTTATTCAGAAAGGCTTCAGTGGGGCAGCATCAGACTTTGTTCTGCTTCAACAGATTTACAGTGAGCAGCTGATCAGCCATAGACATGCGAAGAATCAATTTTATTGGTGAGACAGACAGGCAATAAAGAGCTATCATTGCATAACATCATTCTTATTACAAAAGTGATATACTGGAATATTTCTTGTTTAACAATTCGATGTGTAGTGGGGAAAAAAAAACTTGTATTCAAGTCACAGAAAAAGTGAAATTGTGTATAAATACTCCTTTACAGTATAAATTGATTTTTTGATTAACTAATGGCATGACCTATCGACTGTAACCCAATATAGAAACAAAATAATATTGTATTGATAAAATACAGATGACAATAATACATCGCTTTTTTCAGGAGAATAATGGAAAAGCTAATTATTTGAAGAGTAATGATACTGTAGTTGTGTGACTTACACTGGAAGGAAGAACTAAAAGGAGATAATATCAGCAGCAACCAATTAGATTTAAGATTTCATTTTTTTAATCTGCCCAGTACAGTGAATCTGAAGGATCAGGTAACTGAAACTGTTTATTGCAAACTACTACACCTCTTACTGCATGAAGAAAAGTGAATATACTTCAAAACATTTTATCTGGTTTTGGATACAGTAGGAAAAGTCTAAAAATAAACTGCACCAAAGATGGAAAGATAAAAACAAAAAGATTATAGCCTCTCTGAATCAAAATGTCCTCTATTTTATTTTTTTGTGCATGTAAGAGTTCGAATTCCCCTCAGGAAAAAACAATTAAAATTTAGCCTTTATTCACCTAAATCTATGATGTGTTTAGTGAGTAAAAGCTGCATTTTGATTCTTTTCCTACAGTGATTAGCCATAGGGGAAGAAAGTTGGATGGTTGAGGGGGAAATGCCGGGTTGAAGCACAGGTTTAAAGTTCAAGGTAAGTTTAAAAAACTTTGTCAATAAAAACTGATTGAATAAAATATAGGCATTTAGAGTTGCCTATACATACCTATACCTGCAGTAGCTGTCATACCTTTTGTTATTCTTGCACTTTATACCTAACAGCCTTCTGTTCTTTAACCACCTGAGCGTTACACTGATTTCTAGATTTCTGTTCCAAAAGCGTCACAGGTTTTCATGAAATTTTTTTTTTTAAATTGTAGACCTGTAACTTACAGAAATATGTCCGAATAGGGTTCTAGTAGATATCATGAATATAAAAAATGTTTGAAACACACAATCATGTAAAAAAAAACAAAAAAACTTTTAATAAAATTAAAGGAAAAACACAAAAATCAGCTTAAACAAGAACACATAAATAAATGAAAAATACTGAAAATGCGATAATTCGGTATAATGTATAGTAATATGTTTTTCTAAAACACCTCCCTAGTGTCCGTCACATACCTATAGACAAAACCACATAAATATATTTTCTATTATTTTGTATTGGATTGGATACAGGACTTTGTATTAAATCCAATACAAAAAATTTGAATTTTCCGCTACGACCCTCATCGACGGGCGCACGCACGCGCATCATCAGGAATCGCAGCGGGACGCGTACGCAAATGCCGGGTATTCTAATTCTTTCCAAACTTCCATGCAAAAAGTGTTACATTTTTTGCATGGAAATTTATTTTGGATTGTAGGCTCTAATTCACCGAATTACCGCATAACTCACCAAAATATGTCCAAAATTTTATAAATTTAATAATTAAATTTTTTTTTTATAAAACATAAAAAAAACACAAAAAAAAAAAAAATCTTTAAAAAAAACTAAAAAAAGTTAAAAAAAAAAAAGTGTAAAATGTAATGTACAGTAGCTTATATAATATATATATAATACAATTATATATATATTATATAAGCATTTCTTTGTATTGAACTCAATACAGCTTTTTTGTATTGAGTTCAATACAAAGGAACTCAATGCAAAATTTTGAATTTGCCGCCCCGCCTCCCTCCCGCGCGGACGCACGCAGCGACGTCACCGGGAAACCCCGGTGATCGTCTCTGCACTCGCCGGCTGGACACCGAAGAGGACAGACGTGTCCGGAGGAGCGGAGGGAGAAGGTGAGTATTTTTTTTTTTTTTTTTGTCCAGCGATCGACGCTGGACAGTGACAGGCACAGGGATAGGGACAGGGACAGGGAGAGGAGGGAGAGGAAGCCGGCTGGCTTAGAAAAGAAAGCCAGCTGGCTTTCTCCTCTAAGCCGGCCGGCTTTTTCTTTTAAGGAGAGGGACACCCGACGCTGGAGGACGACGCTGGAACATGGACCCGACGCTGGAACACGGAACCGACGCTGGATTAGCACAGCGGGACCAGGTAAGTGGGGATTTTAGTGTAGGCGAAAAAATACGGGCTTAACCAAAAGAGCAAAAATATTTAGTGCGAGAAATTACGGGCTTAGCGGCTAGGGGGTTAAAGCAGCAGCTGGCGAATGTTGACAACTACCTATCAAAACTGCCCCTATTGGAATGAAATGGTGGTAGTGACTAAATGGCAGCTGGCAGACTTTTACCTGCCTGCTGACTACCTGGGCACCATCCATCTAAGAGATTCCTAGTGTCAATTTGTTATTGCAAACTGCAACATAGCTATTGACACAGCTGTACACATCATTACAAGGTGGAAGCCAGAAAACCAGATATCAGAGGAGATAGGAGGCTGAAATTATAAAGGATGATTCTAAAGAATTCACTAGTGTATACCCAATGAGTAGGTGGAAACTGAATTCTTTATACTCCTTTACTGAAAACTACAATAAACCTACAGGCTAGCTGCAGGCTAACAAGTAGATGACTTCTTCATTAATCTTGTAATAAATAAAAAAGGTTCCTGAAATTATTAAGGCTCCAAATATAGCATACAGTGCAATGAAGAAGTCATCCCCTTGCAAGCCTGCAACTAGTCTGCAATTAGATGCCTTTTCCATTTGGGAATTATGGAGGAAGGCCTCCCATGCCCAATATGCCCCCTCTCAGTTGTTGGCATACTGATTTGTATATCTACATGGCATCAGGAGGGTCAGCTGGCAGCAGGCTCATATTTAATATTTACTTCAGTTAAAGGTAAAGAATGCTTAAAAAAAAAAAATAATGCAGCAAGCTTATCAATGGACTGGTAACCAGAAAAATATTGCATTTTTGTGTGGATTTAGATATACTTTAATGCTTCTGCTTTATTTGTCAAGAGCAGAATAGACTGCCGATACCCTGCTTCTCACTACAGATGGCGATTTCCTATGGGATGGTGGTTGTTTTATTTGATTCCAGCAAGGTTTGCCTTTGTGTGGTTGGTACATATTGAGCTACCAGAATAGTTGTTATCTGTTACCTGTCTTGTTTAGTATTTCTCTCCCCCTTCTTCATTCACCTTTATTCATCACCTTTTTAGTGAAGATTTTGTTTGGTCACCATTTTTTTATGAAGTGCACTTCCAAATTCCTGAGAAGACTACATAATCATGGCATTGGTTATTATATTCTGGAATCTCCTAAAGAAATGGATTGTTTCCACGAAACGCGTTGAGGAATATTTACACAATGTGTAATGTCTAATAAAATGTGATGTTTGTTTTAAATGTTTTTATTCCTAATGTATATGTATATATATTAAACTGATTTGCTAAAAAAATCTATAAATATTGAATGTGTAGGCCTCTTTTTTCATCTTAATTATTTGATGTATAGACTGCTGATACTACAAAGCAAACAGACCAAATTGGAGCTGTCTCATTATTTTGGCATTGTCTCAATGTGAAATTATCAAATAACACATGGAGTGGTCAAATAAATGCAACTATGCCTATAAAATAAATATAGCCATTCAAAGTCTAGTTTAAAATGGTAAAGATGACACTATTTTAAAATATCAATTTACTAAGAAAAAAATATTAGTGCTTGGCCAAGCTTGTTCTACTAGTTATATGTGCATATCAATACATATAAATGTATTTCCTTTACTGTGAAATGTACTTTTTCCAGCAGTATACAGATTATTTTCATCTAAATAGCTTGCAGTAAGGAAGGCTTTGCAAGATGGACTCTGCTTACAATGCAGTGCACTATTTGATCCTCAGAACTCTATTACACACTCCTCTAGAGAAGGCATTTTGCATGTTATTCATACCAAGTACAGAATATTCAGTCTGAATGTTGACTGCTCAGAAGGAAGTAAGGAAGCTTAGATAGCAGTTTTTAAGACGATACACTTTTTCAAGGAAATACTCACCTTTATATAGCACTGGAATTAAAAATCTGCAAACATAAGCAACATTTTCAGCAAAAGTTTTAAATCAAAAGGAATAAGTGTATATATGTGTTCAATGCATCAAGAAGACTCCTAACTTATATAAAAAACTATTTTTCCCTATGTGTTAGCAGAGAAAATCTTTTTGAACTGGGTCACAGACATGCAAAAACAACACAAATGAAACACTGCAAGAGTATATTACCATCACGCTAGAATCAGTTTAGGATTTAGCTAAATCTAAGAATTAAGCCAGCATATTAACTGCAAAGCTTCTTTAAGACTCGCATGGAATTAACTTTTCTTAGTTTAATTAGAACAATTTTGAAAGAATGCAATTGACTCTAAATTTATTTTTTTAATCTATTCATTACAATAAGAAACACTTTTCACTGTATATATCTCACTTGCTTTATACTATAGCTACCCTGATCTCAATGTTTCATTAGCTAGATTGGAAAATCTATTTTATAAAGTATCAGTTGCAGCAATGCATAGTGAACAATTTTAATGCTCTCTGGTTGCAGTTTCAAAAAAAAGCACTGAAAAATATACATGTAAATCATCTACAGAAATGTATTTGTCTCTTGATGAATTAAAGGCAGAAGACACCTGCTCATCCTGCTGATGCCATGCCAGGAACCACCATGATGCTTGGCAGATAGTATGCATGCGTGTAAAGGCTTTCATTTGCTCTTGAACACTAGCAAGGAAAGGGTTGGAAGGATATCTAAAATCAACATGTGTGATTTATCCAGGATGAGTACAGCGTGCAGGAGAGGTAAGGGGCAAGTTGTCTAGAGGGGAAAAAGGAACTCACCTGCATGCAGTGAGTGCCATAAGACATAAAAACTTCAAGGAAAATGGAATGCCTTTAAATAGATATATCTGAACACTTTAAATCTGTAGCTAAAAATGAAATAGTGGGTATAAAGTATTTTATGTTAAGGTATGAATTCAAGCAGGCGTACGTACTACCCAGCTTGTTGCCAGTCCACACCAGGACTTTTCAGTAACTCGTGGTAAAATATGCACATTACAGCAACACACAGACACACTGTACCCAAATTGGTGTGTTGCAGCTTTGTTCATTTTGAATAACACTCCAGCACACTTGAGCAATGCATCACAATGTTCTGCACAGAAGTAAGCAGCCAAAAAGTCCTCTTTATTCCTTGCAATAAGGTGAGATACAACCCATTCATCTGGAATAGGGTTGTCTAACACAATGTGGTGCATCACGCCTCAACACACAAAACTGTGTGTGTTTAACCACAGAGAATTGTGATGTGATTGGGCCATTAGTGTTCCTCTCCTGAGGTGTTTCAGCTTCTGTTGCCTTCTCTATAATATCAAGTAAATTAAACATCTCACTCATAGGTTTGCCGGCTTTAGATCTCAAGCAAGGAGATCTCATTGCCAGGGAACCACAGAACCAAAAACCTGTTTTTCCATCTTTTGGATACAAAAGCAATCCCCTTAGTGTAAGTTTTTTTATAAATGTTGAAAAGGTTAGCTTCAATTAAAGAGCGAAATAGGGGTTTAATACAGCTGGTAACTGGCTATGATGGTAGTTTGTCACCTTAAAGAAGTTTCTTGTCTATTTTCTGCACATGCAGACTTGGAAATTCTGCATGTCTTAATCTCACACTTCTCTATGCATTCTTGTAAAACTGCCTCAGCAGTGACACAGGGGGAATAATTTACTCAAGACTCTCCCCTTTGTCCTTTTTACTCTTAAAACAATATTCAATGTACAATCCACACACTACAGACTCTTTTACGTCTGTCTCTAGCTTCCTTAAACCTTTCTTCTAATATTATTTTATAGGAACCTTATTATCAGGGACAATACGCATATATAGACCAATAGTCGTTACCTGTTAGCCTGTAGACAGATTTGAGCACCATTTAAAATTTGGGTGCATTTGCTGGAGAACAGCTTAGAAGGCAATCTGTAAACACTTTTTATAAACTCTAAGTATGAATGAGCCCTAAGGGATTAGATTTGATCAGTCCACAAATCCAATTGACATGCCTTCTACAATCCCACTGCAGTAGCCTGCAGTACAAATCCACAAACCTTGGTGTGTTAGCAGTCAGAGGCAATTTTCTACCAATGTTAAGGAAGCACACGTTGTATCCCAACACAAGTGACTTTTCTTTTCTAAAAGCTAATGTTTGACTGAAACACAAGCCTACACTAATAATATTTAGCTACTAGTTGATAGTAAAAGAGAAGCGACTAGAAGCACCATCGATTTGCAAACCATCCAAACATTACAAATCAGGAAGAAATCAACTATCAACTGTAATGATGTATCTATGACATAGTATTGAGGCATCCTTCAAACTGCTTCTGTGTGAGACTGAAGCCTCTTGCCATATGGCTGTGTACTTGGCAGCTTCCTTTTCTGAGAAATAGAGAGGTCATTGCTCATAGAACACACTGCCCTGCATTGTTATTGGCTTAGATTCAGAGAAATCCAAATAATAACAATGGCAACCAAAGGGATTTAGCAAGCAGAGAAATAAACTAAATGAGGTGGGTGAAAGCATTAAGAAATAGAGCCACAGGGCAGGTGGAATGTATACTCCAAGTCAGGCTAGGTAGCAGGCAATCTAAATTCACTGCTATTAAATTAGTATTGGCTACTAGGGTAACTTTAAAGGAGTGTAAATTTTAAAATGCTTTGCACACTTTACCCTACCTTTATGTCTGAACCTGGTGATTAAAACTGTTTGACTTGTGGAAAGCAGAAGAGAATAATACATGTTAACCCATACCTAAAATCACCAGATTTTCCACTGAGGCTCTTCTAGTGTAACAGTTAAAGTATCTGAAACAAAACTAATAGTTTTTGAAGTTAACTTCTATTGAAAGCAAATTTCTTCAAATCTCCAAACTGCCAATGGAGTCTTCAAGACTTGTAAAGACCCTAACAATGGACAGCTAGGCAGTGACATGGACACCCAAAATAGAGCCGTTGTACTATGCAGTAAGGTAGAAAGGATACTTGGGACCGGACCTGTCAAGTGACCACAGATTTATGTGAATATATGGGACATTTAGATTGCTGATGCCATTAGGTAGAGGCAGTGAGGTAAATGTTAAGAATTTGAATGTAAGAACATTATAAGTGTTGCTTTCTAAAACTTATTATATATATATATATATATATATATATATATAAATATTTAATAAGTGATACCAAATATACTCACTAAAAAGAGACACTCTACTGAGTGAAAATACTAACCTTATACCTGGTCACTGGGATCTACATGTTTAGGCGTTAAGATCACATGATGGAACAATATTTTAATGCTAACATGTAACGCATGGAGAGACAGAGCCTCTAGTGGGGGTGCGACCGCTTGCACAGGAGTTGTGTGATTAGATTTTTCTCCAGAGCCTCTAGTGGTGAGGATGTTGCGCTGCTGGTTACCACCAGGATGCGATCCTTGGGCACACCAGGGTGGGCAGGATTATTCACAGTACCAAATCTCTAGGCAGGAGAATAGTAAAGGAAAGCCAGGGTCAAGGCAGGCCCCGCAAGCAAGAAAGGTCACGAACAAGCCAGCAGTCAAGAACCAGAAATCCAGGAAATAGACACCGGTGACAGAGGAGCCGCAAAAGACACAGGGAACACAGGAAGCAAAAGGAGGCACAGGAGACACGGGAAACACAGGGATCACTGCAGACACAAAGGAACACTGGAACAGCACAAGGAAACAGGCAGGGAAACACCAGACTGGGCAATAAGGGGTTAACACAGGAACTGGACAGGGAAAGCACTGAATTAACCAACAGGTGTAGAGGAAATGCTCAGCAGTGCTAGGGGCTCAGCACTTGTGGAGACACATTGCACAAACGCTGAGTCTGAGCTAGCTAAATAGCCAGGGATGATTAAGAGGCTATTTCCTGATTGGCCAGCAAGATGGGTGAAAATGAAAAAACTTGGAAAACTAGGCAAGCCCAGGGTAAAAACCAGAGAGGCGCCTGCGCTTTAGCGAGGAAGAGGTAAGTGTGAGACCCTATTAATAAATAACAAGTGTAAAATTTAAAGCCTGGTCCACTTTAAATGCAGCAACTTTTAAATCTCTTGTGTAAATTCACATTTAAATTGCAATTACAATATTTCTGTCAATATCATGGTTTTCACAGATATTACTGATGCAAAGACAACACAGAAGAAGGGCGAACTGTACTTGGTACACATTATAATTATGGACTCCAGTAATAATTCACTGTTAGTCATGCGCTACCAATGCATAATGATGTAAGGTCCCTTTGACTGTCAGGAGCAGCTGCAATGTAGCAGGTCCCAACTGAGATGCTGAAGTTAACCCAGATTCCTGTGATTAATAATTTTAATTCCAATATAAACAACACAATATGCAGATGAGTGGCACTGCTTCTAATAATGATGCATAGTAAATAAAATGTGGTGCATCTAAATGTTATAGGTATGACAGCTTGTATGGTACCATTGTTTATTCATTACCAAATAACAAACACTCCCTTATTTTACCTACATATACAAGCTTCTTAACACTAAAATGATTTATTACACATGGCTAGCGTATTGCTGTGGTAGATCATGTTAAAAAAAAGTCATATATGCATGATAAAATGTCACAAGAGCACATACTTTAAGATAAAATGAGTATCATTTACAAAAGACTAATAATCTTTGTAAAATTGCTAAATAGAAAGCTTTAAATTTAGCAATTTGACGATGTAATCTACACAAAAAAAACAATAGTAATAAAAAATGATACCATAACAACTAAAAATAAGACAAAAAATGAGCCAAAATGCATTGCAGGGAGATGTCTTCGCTAACTGGAAATGAGTACCTGAATGGGTGTAGTTCTGTGTAGCTTCAATGCCCCCTTCTGGTGGATTTTTGCAAAGCATACAGCACAGTAATCCTCGCCACACTCCAAACACATCTTCAGTGAAAAGCATTGAACAGAACAAAAACAAATTACTGTATTGACCAAAGGTTCCAGGAATTCCATACATGTGTTAAATTATACAGCAAGCTCACAGATAATCGCATGAAAGCTCAAGTGTTATCAGTCCGAGAGCTTTGGGAAAAGTGTATTTTTCAAACAAGTGCCTAGTGTATATATGAAGAAACAGGTCTGAAAAGAAATGAGTTTCTAAACTCACATATTTATTTAAAATATGTTTACAGACTAATATGGAAAGAGAAATGATTAGACCATGTTAGACACTCATCTGATGTCTTGTTTATCCACATCTAGAACTCAAGTAAACAATGCTCAATCACTTGACACAATAATGTCTTCTCTGCCTCTTTAGTGGAAAATTAACCCAGCCATTGGGTAATACATTTGTCTTCTTATCGATTGAAGCGTTTTCAGCAACTTTTTTTTTAAAAGGCCAACTATAGCAAAGTTGATAATCCAGTTTTACGTAGTTGTTTACTGTTGAATTATAGCACCTACTGAAGTGATATAGTTTAATGGTGATATAAATGGTAACAGTTTAGGATCAGATTGAAGATTCTGATACACCTGGGCTCTCCATTTAATTTTCATGCTTTGTGTTGAATCCATATGGAAATGTAATATGATCATTTGGCTTTGTAATAGCTGCAAGCAGTGGAGTTGAACAGTATATTCTGGGGGGAAATCTTACTACTAGACTTCCTTAGAGATGTAAGCCAGCAAATAAATGGATTTGACAAGTGCAAAACTGCAGAATCTCCTCTTGGATAAAGTAGATATTTAAGAAGAACTTGTCAGGACAAAAATATGGGAGCTGTCATTGTTGAGCAGAAGGTCACCTGAAGCTAGGATGAAGTCTGACTTCATTCACTATCTACCATTATGTAAGTGTGTTGAGTGTGAGCCAAAAGTTGACTAGTCTCTGTCCTACCATTGATTCCAATAAAGCGTAAATACTCACACAAAACATATGGGACTTTATTTATAAAATAGGAAATCTGACATTCCTTCAAACATTCCCTGGTCGGAATCAATTACTGCCATTGAAATACATACACATCAGTAAGCCTGGGCATTTACATTCACACAAGCCCAATTATGATTGCTTCTCTTTATCCTTCTACTATATTATTATATTTTTCATAACCCCTTTCAGTTCTTTTCTTCCAAATGTCAAACATGATTTTATTGGCTTTGTCACTTTTTTTACAGCATGCACTGAACACAGGTAGGCAGCTCAGTGTAACAGTTTTAGAACGAATCTGCGATGGGACAAAGCAACAAAATCCCAACCTAGCTAATAAACATGGCTGAAGATACTAAAGCTAGATGAAGGCTGGAGGAAACTTAGTGGCAGCAAAAGAACAGAGAGGGCCCCGTGAATGTTGCAGCGCTGAAGTGGGGCAGTTTACTTGGCTGTATTGGGCAAACATGCTTGCATACTTGCATACTTGCACATTATGGAAAATCTCTGGGCTCAGAAAATAGAGCATAATTCTGCTTTAAAAAATAGCCAGCAGGAGTAATGTACAGCAATTTACAGTAATCAATAATGATAATAAAGGGGAAAAAATCATGAATATGATCAATTTATTGCATTTGGTAATATTCTAGATTTGTTAAAACATTTTCCTGTAAATTCTTACATACCAGTAATGCACTTTTAATTTCACATTGTCCACACACTTTTCCCTTTAATCTGGATTTCTCAGTGGTTGGCATATCTGCAGGCCTTGATGTCTTCAGTTTCTCAGGCTCTAGAGAAAATGTAATACAGTTCAAGTCATGCACAAAGAATAGCACGGAAGACTGAAGAAAGCATTCAATCACCTGTTATATATTAGGTGTCCTGTGCTCTGGCAGAAACACGTCACTTACTGGCAATCCACAGTCACAAATTATTCTTCAATGTGCAGTCTGCGATTAACGGAAGCTTGAGTATTCAATATTTGTTCCTTCACAAGCCACTAGTTAACATATGCAGCGATGCATTAGTTTAATTTAACAGGTCTAGTTATTGACATGAGGCCAGCACATGGAAATTAAATAAATCACGGTGCATCTGACTAATGGAAGCAGGAAGTCATAACTGCAAGTGAAATATGGGGCCAATTTACTAAGAGGACAAAATTAGATAAAACCTCCAATGAGGCTGATAAATGACAGCAATATGACTGCATATGTTTACTAATTGTTTAGCAATTAAAGGTGGCATATCTTTGTTCTTTAATTAGGAATACAGCTTGGAAAATAACAGGTACCACTGAAACAAAACACTAAAGGTACTGATGCATGAAAATAGAATATTGTATGGGGGTAACCAACTTTAGCTTGATCCCATAACAATATTCTAATAAACAAGTTGCATTACATTGCATGGGTTTTACCACATATGCAGCAATTAAATGCCAGAAGTTTGGACTTAAGTCGTCTAATAAACGACTTGCGACTCAACTTGAGGGTTTTGTTCAGCGACTTGCAACTCGCCTTGCGACTTTACTTCCGGCTTTCTTCGCTGACAGCCAAAGGGGGCCAGGAGGAAGGCAGTGAGGCTTATGTATTCCCCGCCTTCCTTGCATTCTTAGTCCACGGCTTTCTACTCTGACAGCTGATGGGGGGGGGAGGAAGGCGGTGTTACAGATGCCCCACTAAGTATGTCTTGCAAACAACTGGGTAAATGAAGTGACTTGACTTGGGACTTGACTTGGAAGAAATCCTGGTGACTTGAGACTTGACTTGGGACTTGGTGTCAATGATGTGGGATTCGACTTGGACTTGAAGGGTGACGACTTAGTAAAACCTCTATCAAATGCATGTCAGGGTGAAAACTGTACTGTCTAAGAATCTATTTATTACCTACAAAGGGTCAGAATACCTGATATATGATCAAATATTGTGTACTGCCTCTACTGTGATCAACCTATAGGTGTGATCCACCTATAACAGATCTAAAGAAAACTGACACTTTGAGGTTGTACTCCAAAGAGAGATTGCACTACTGATATGGAGGGTTTAGTAATGATAACAGACTTAGGAAAGGAAATCAGTGAGCTAACCAATAGGAGGAGCAACTGCTAGGATTATTGGTCTTCGTTCTTGATAGTTTACCTTTTTTGGCCATAGTAAGCACTAAGTATGCCCCCTGTTAGTTACTAATCTACACTGTCAAGGTACCAACTTCATATTGATTTTGGATACAAACAACTTAGAACTTTTTCCATTCATGAACTTAAAAAAGTTTGTATCTTTTCTGTGCTCAGTGTTATGTTCTAAATAAGAGGTGTTAACAGTCTTTGTGTAAAAGTAACCAGCAGGCAGACTGGAAAAAACTCAATCTATGTTCGACTGGAACCTTACATTTTAGAACTCTGGAATGCCACAGGTTTTTTGGGCCATGGAAGATGTCCAGCTAGACTTAATTTCTATACATGTCTAAAAAAACTAGATACAACACTCTGAAAGTCAACATACTGATACAATAAATCCATGGTAAACTAAAGACTTGGTCTGCTTTTAAATTAAGATTTCGAACCTTAAAAGGTACAATAGACACAAAGTCTACATGTCAACAAATCACCAATGTTGAACATTTCTGGTTTATGACAGTCAATTCTTCAGCCTTTAGGACCTGCTAGCTGAATCCTTGTATATACTGCTATCTGAATGACCCTGAAAATGATCATGCCCAAAAAATTGGGTGTATTTTGTATATACATTCCTAGGTTTTAGATCTACTTCTCCCAGCCTAAATAGACTGGACAATGGGCATAAAATTTGACATAAAGCTACATTACCATCCAAAAATACTGTGGGATGACTGCTAGATCTTGCTACATTGCATTTGAGAAAACTCAAAAATTAGGATAAAAAAAGTTTTGGAATTTAGCACTGCAATACTGTGACCTGGAATATAAATAACTGTTTATTAATTAACATTATTTTTAAAGTTTTACTTTAGGCACTGTACCTAATTTACCTGGAATTTGATTTTTGAGGACTTTTAGCTTCACTTTTTCTGAAGAAGCCTAAAATAAACAAAATAAAGTGAATTAGGAGTATGAGTGACAGCTGTCACAAACACCATGGGTTTCATTTTTTAAGAAGTATTTTTATATAAAATCGACTGTTCCATTTCCAATGCATACAGAGAAAATGACAATCGGGGAATGATAAACTATATCATAATGGTTGCTATGGGAGCATACATAGATTTCTTGCAAGGATAGATAAATTATTAGTCTACAGATTTACAATCGTGTTTATAAGAAAAATAATACTATTCCTAACAAAAGGTCCAGAACTGATAATATACATTTACACTATTCTCCAACATTTACGGCATCATCATAACAAATCCGTCCATACCTTGCCAATATTTTCCTTTTTGTGGTTTTTAGTTTGATTTCCAGTTTGTCCAGATTTCCAATGGTACCCATGTGTTCGTCTGCAAAACAGACAACAATAAATACATCATGGCAAAAACATAGGGGATCCAGAGGGATGCTAATTCAACTCTTTAACTAAGGGGGCAAACTGATATTCTTTTAAAACCTTGTATAATAATTCCTGTATAATGATATTTACTATTCAATTTCTCTACTCCTGAATCGTTAGTTCTTCCTCTGTTGTTTGGCATTACAATTAGTCAAGTGTCTATACCAGCTTTTTGTGACCTTTTAAAATATAGGGGAATTCTTAAAATAACTTTCAGGTCATCAGGGAACCTTTTCCATAATTACTATATCCACAGTTTACTACATCAGTGTCAGCAGGAAGTATGCCACTGACATTGCTAGCCATTGAGAAGAATATCACCTTTACAAATAGCTACACAGATCATTGGTGTCACTTTAACTGAACTGAGAGGCACAAATTGCTAATTACTTAAGGAACCCCTGGTAAACTCTGGAGGAACCCTAGTGTTCCAGGTAATCCTTGTTGAGAAACATTGGTCGATACAAATTTCAATCTCCTAAACATATCCCATTATTATTTTTATGAACCACTAATCACATGTCTAAGGTCCACATTATATTACAGAATGTATGTGAAAACACAACAACTTTGTGGGTCTGTGAATTTCTAGTACATAAATTCCTCAGAAGACTACTAACCCCCTATACTAAAACCTTCCTTTTTCCTTTTGACTGAATCCCTATTATTACACATCACAGAAACAAAACAAGAATAAAATGCTGTGTCTACGCTTATCTATAAAGAGGTGATCTGATCAATAAACCACTATGAGAATGCAATATTTACATTACCTTACAAAATCAATATATCCCTAGAAATGCATGTATTTGTAATTATGCAAGAAATAATGGAGACAAATGGCACCAGCTGCCCTTGTATATATGTCAGAACAAATCACAAGATGAAATAGGTCAGCAAAAGCCATTAAAGCAAAGTGACTTGTGGAGAGACAAGGAGGTTTTTATTGTTCATTTATTGGCCCTGATTTATTAAAGCTCTCCAAGGCTTTAGAGGATACACTTTCATTAGTGAAGCTGGTCGAATCAGCATACCTGGAATGGATTTCATGCAAAAGTTTTTAATCCTGGACCAGATCTATCCTAGGTTTGCTGGATCACCTAGCTTCACTAATGAAAGTGTATCCTCTCCAGTCTTGGATAGCTTTAATAAATCAGGCCCTATGTGTATACTTATGTATGCTTCTGTCACTTACCTGCATCCTACCACTAAGTGTTTATATATACATAGCATATACATGCATATCAAACATGTATAAACATATTTGATTGCTGTATAAAGAAAAAGTATTACTTTTTTTTCAGTGCTGTTCATCCTTTTCATATTTGATGTTTTTTTCCCTCTGGTCTTTTATAATAGATTTTAGTGTAAGCAATATCAAATGTGACAAAAGTTATTTTAAGGGGGTTGTGATAAACACAAATGTGGAAGAATTGATTTGTAAATGAGCTGTAACAGCACAGATCTCTTGTCTCATGTCTTGTGTCTTTCTGAATGAGCTCTGAAGCATATCTTTAGTCTCCAACAACTGCTATATAGCATGTCTGCAGTCTCCTATAGTTTTCTATGGCATTTCAATTACAAAGTAAAATGTGCATACCTGAAGCCCTTTTTATAACACGTGGGAACCACTACTTTACACTATGTTGTTTAAAGTGTGTACAGTAATCTGTTCCTTTATAGCCCCAAAATAGAGGTGATTAGGATTGAAGAGAGGGTGCAGCAGTATAGGATGGGAATGAGAAATTAAGGGGAAGTCTGACGGTCCCGCACATACTTTGAACACTCTGTAAGTGTACATGTTTTAAAATCAACAAGTATGACTATAGACCCAGCCTAAATACACATAACTAAATTTCTTTTAGGAAACTATCAGAGATTTTACACATTGAGTTTTTTAAGCTGGCACAGACAGCAATTATTAAAAGCAAAACTATTAATCACCCACCAGGACTTTGTTGTGAACACGATCATTTCTAGTCACATGACTGCTTACACAATTTTGGTGATAGCTGAATAATGAAAAATAGTTTAAAGATATATCGGTCAGAAGTTACTGTGTGAGGTCCTGCTGTAAATGATTTTTCTTTCCCTGCTGTATCCTAAATTGTGTGGAAGAATCATTGCAGAAATGACAAAAAACAGTATTAGATATTCAGCAAATTTGGCAAGTAAAAAACTGGCTGAAAGTCTTTCTCATAGCACTGAGAGTCGGTGAAATATGAACTGTGGGATTATTACCACAGCAAATGCTACCTGGAGCAATCCTTCTGCTAGGAGAAAAGGATTGTTTCTATTTACACTGGAGATAGAACAATGGGCCTGTGCAACAAAGTACAACAGCAACTGGTTATTTCCAGCATGTATCTATGTGTATACAGAAATGGGAAAGCTGTAGGTTATTATTCACATACTCGCGCTCTTCTTTCTCTCTGCTCATGCTCTGGCGCAACTGGATCAGCTTCTGCTCCATTTCCTGATTTTGCATTTCAAGCTGTATTGTTTCCATGCGAAGTTCTCCGATATTCCTAAAGAATGAAAAAAATGTGCATAGATTTTTAATGGGTATGTTCATTTCAGTGGAGATTCTGTATGCATAGAACCAATGTAGACATGCTAGTGGTATATTGCCTAAGCAGCCACAAGGGTCTGTACCATTTAGGATAGACATTTGAGAAATGCCACCACTGTCCTGCTGTTGAAGGTAACAACTCCAAGGTGATCATCTGTCATTAGATATCTAGTCACCCTATATATTTATATTCTGGGCCAGTGAGTAAATATTGAGACAGAAACAACAATGACATCCAAGGATCCTAGCCTGTTAAATCCTTATGGGCTAAAAGACATTTGTTTGGTATGAAAACCTAGATGGTTTTCACTACCCATAAAACTCGGTCATGCAACAATTATTAAAAGCAGATCAGCAAATCTACAACAGAATGGCTGAAAAAGAAAAGAGTTGAGGTGTTCCAATGGCCCAGTCAAAGTTTCAGACCCTTAAACCAATTAGGATGTTTAAGAAGGACCTTAAGAGAACAGTGCAAAAATGAACGACTGCAAACCTTAAAGAGTTTAAAATTCCTACACAACGATGTAAGAGATGGATAAAGTCATACAGAAAATACATACTTCCCATTATGTCTGCTAGAAATGGTTCTACAAGCTATTGAATCATGGGGTGTACATTGTTTTTCACAATTGGCTCTAATTAATTCAATTCATCTTGTTAAATAAATCATAAAG
The DNA here is from genome assembly GCF_032062135.1 of Pyxicephalus adspersus. NCBI lineage: Eukaryota > Metazoa > Chordata > Amphibia > Anura > Pyxicephalidae > Pyxicephalus > Pyxicephalus adspersus. The sequence continues at coordinate 47,333,101 of NC_092861.1, forward strand.
TAATAAATAATGACATAATGGAATCTGCTTAGATTCAAATAATTTTAGAACCAGCTAAGGACCATGTCACACTTATCCCTTCCTCACTAATACACAGGCATCTCTCTCCTGCACATGCGGTCAGTTCTGTCCCTGTGCGTGCCTCTGTTTCCAAGCTTTATCAACTCTGTACACGCCGCTGGCCAATCAGAAAATAGCCTCTTGATCAGCCCTGGCTATTTAGTTGACTGTCAGACTGTATTAGTCTGTCATTTGCAATCCCTATTTAATGTACAGCGCTGCGTAATATGTTGGCGCTATATAAATCCTGTTTAATAATAATAATAATATTAGTAATAATAATAATAATGTTGGTTCCCAGTCAACTTCCCTGTGCTGTTCCATTATTCCTGTCAGTCTGTGGATATCCCTGTGACACCTGTGCCTCCTGTTGCTTCCAGTGTTACTTGTGTTCCCTGTGCCGGCAGTGGCCCCTGTGTCACTAGTGTCTGTCTCCTGGATCCCTGGCAATTGACCCCTGGCGTGTGACCTGACCTTTCTTGTTTGCTGCCTATCTAAACCCCGGCTTTCCTTGACTGTCCACCTGCCTTGTGATTTTGTACCATGCTTGCCCACCTTGGTGTGCCCAAGGACCGCACTCCTGGCCGTAACCAGCAGCGCAACATTCTCACCATCAGAGGCTCTGGAGAAAACCTGGTTATTGTTAGACTCAGCACTTTGGCCCTTCCTAGGGCTCACCCACCTCCATACAAGCTGCAGTGCCCCCTAGTGGTCCTGTCTCTCCGTGCATGACAGACCAGATAATTTTTCCCAAGATATATACAATCTTAGAATTAAAAAAGGTGTTCTTCCTATTTAACATGACTGTATAATTCAGGTCATGTGTCCAACCCAAACCTATCCCCAATATAGAAACTAAGCCTTTTTCACATATGTGGATTTGCCACAGCACACCACACAAAAACAAAAACAAATTCTGACTTTGACATGCTTTTTGGTAATTTCCAAGACCCTCCATGGCATCTAAAAATATGAGGTGTTGTTAGGAAAGCTTTTTATGAAAATTAGTTCATCTGGTATTTATCATAAAGCGCTCGACGGGTCAGTACATTTGTCCCTGAGTAAGGGACATCCAATATACTGACGACTCCTATATACGAACGGTTCGTTTGCAGGATGGAGGGGAGGGGCAGTTCGCATGACTTGCAGAAGAAGTCTTTTGCTGTTTTGCAGCCTCTTGTAACTCTTTAATGACCAAGACAAACTCTCCAGTTGTTTCTTTTTGCATATGAAAGCATAACTTTCTCTAGAAGTTAATGAATATTTAGTCTCCATAAAGTTTTTTTTGCTTTGTTTGTGATTAATTCACAGTGAGGATTTTTTACAGAAACTGACATCATGCTGCCTAATAATATATTGAGACAAACATTTGTCCTAATTGCATTTATTAAAATAATGTACCTGTCCTGACTTACATACAAATTCAACTTAAGAACAAACCTACAGTCTTTATCTCGTATGTAACCCTATAATGGCTTTAAGCATTTCCTCAGGAAGGTAGCCATCAGAAATAGCCTGATTAAAGAGCAAAACTAGGCGAGAAACAAGAATCTCTTTAAAGGATTTATAATACTCAGCTGTAAAGCCATCAATCCCCGGAGACTTATGACCAGGAAGCCCCTTAATAATTTTTTCAATTTCTAATGGAGAAATCGGCTTATTCAAAATATCCCTTTGTTCCTCCGAAAGTTTAGGTAATTTAACGGATTGCAAAAACTTGTCTATCAAACTCTGCGAAGGATGGCTCAACTGATTGTCATCCTTAAGGTTGTATAGTTCTTGGTAATACTCTTTGAATGCGTTAGCCATATCTAATGGATTAAACAGTTGCGCATTCGATTTATGATGGTATAAAAAGGGTAGCGAATATTTTGTACGTTTACCTTTAATTTTAGAGGCTAATAGTTTACTAGCTCTGTTACCTTGAGCGTAGTAAGTAGTTTTAACGCTTCTAAACATTTTTTCCTGTCTCTCAATCAGTAACAAACGAAGATTTTGCCTATAAGTGAACAATTGTTGGGATACTTGGTCGCTAACTTTGGATTTATGAATTGTTTCTAATTCACTAATTTTCCCAAGTAGCTCATCTATAGCCTGTGTTCTCTTTCTCCTTACAATGGCAGAGAGTTGTATTAAAATTCCTCTCATATAGGCCTTATGGGCACACCACAATGTAGATGGCGTAATCTCTGGGGATTCATTTAGATCAAAATATTCCCGTAAATTTTTAGAAATCTTAGATCTAGTAGAATCACGTGCAAACAATGATGCATCGTTTCTCCAAAGATATGAAAACGAGGAAGCATTGTCTGCAGCCAAACCCATAGACACCAACAGTGTCAAAAGCAGAGGAAAGATCAAGAAGGAGCTAGGAAAAGTTGCCTTTAGACTTAGCTCTGATGAGGTAATTGGCCACTTTAGTAAGGGCTGTTTTAGTGGAATGGGCACTCGAAAGCCAGACTGGAGATGGTCAAGGAGAGAGTTGATGCTCAGGTAATTGGTGAGTCTTTTGTAGACAAGGCGTTCAAGAAGTTTGGAGACATATGGGAGAAGGAAGATATGACGGTAGTTAGAGGGTAGGGAGGGGTCCAGTGAGGGTTTCCTTAGAATAGGGAGAATTATGGCATGTTTGAAAGCTGAGGTGTATTTATCAGTAGAAACATAAATGCATATGCATATGGGGGAAGAGGCGGATTACTGAAACTGAACCCCATTATACGCACATGTCCTCAGTCCCTCAGAGGGCACTGCCATCTTCTTCGTTCTTCACTTCCTCCTTGCAATCTTCAGCCACCTTAGTTGCCTGGGATGACGTAACTCCTGCGCACCTGGACAGCAGTTCATTCAGCAAGTGTAAAGAAAGCTGGGATTGCCAGGTATTATGCTCAGTTGTTTTTGTCAGTTCACGGATTGATCGGGCTGGTAAGAAGAATTGTAAGAAGAATTATTGCAGAAAGGACATCACCTGTCGCTTTCTGCAGAAATGATCTGCCTAAACAAACATTTTTAAAAGTGGAAATGCCAAACTGCATTTGGATCCCCCCCTCCCATTCTTCAAGCACTTAAAGGTGGCCATTGGTAGAAGGGAGCTATATAGGTGCTCTGGGAATTCTTTGTCCTGCATGAAATGTTTATTTATAAAACCAAGACTTTACACAATGTTTATGGCAAAACAAAGTATTCAAACATGAATTTGAAAAGATATACACTTAAAATAACACCTGAAACCATTTTAGTTTCTCCTAAATGAATAAAAGGAAGAGGGTGAAGGGGTTTTATATTTGATTCTTTTAGTCAATATGGGTTATTTGTATTTGGGAAATATCATGTTTTAAAGACTTTCTTGTTCTGAGTGCCTCAATACTGTTTGCCCATTACCGTGACAATAGAAGGAAAATAAGTTGTCAAACGACCGCTGAGGCTTAGCAATTCAGAACATTTCCAAAAGCAACCCCAAAATATGTGTCTATTTCTTACACTGAAAATACAGTCCAGTTTCCTTTTAATCCTCCTGTATACTTCAAATAAGTAGTAACATCCTTTGAACTGCGGGAAACAGCCTAGCTAGTAACAATGCATCTTGTAATCTGTTGTTCAAAATAGATTTTAAATGCCAATGTATTTGTTGCTAAAGGAAGTATACATAATGCATGAATGTCAAATATAATCAGTTTTTGAAGATCTTGGCACCAACCGATTTTTGAAGGTCACTGGTCTTAAGAAGTTGCTTTAAAGTCAGAATGTGTATCAAGATGACTTTATGTTTTTAATCCATATATTGAAAAGCGAACAAGGGAATTATGTCTATGTAAGCACAAAGTCAAACTGAATTAACTTATCGCAAATCGTTTTGATTGTTCTGAGATTTGGCAGATCATTTGTCTTCTAGTTTTAAACTGCTCAATTCTATGCTTTCGTGTGAAGATATCTTAAGAATGTGCCCCTCTCTTACTGCAGTGCTCACATGACTAAATGAAAAGCCACACTAGGTAGGGAGCTCCACTATAACTATGGCAGGTTATATGGAGTAAAGCCCATAAGAGTTCGGGGTGCACATTTTAAAGGAAAAATGCTTTTAAATTTCTCATGCACTGGTATTACACTCTAAACAAGCTTCATGCCATATACTCATCCAGTACCAATTAATTTTGGAGATGTGAATCTCAGGTGGGAACACTTTTTTATATTTTCTGGAGTTTCTCCAAAATAGTGCTCTGATGGTCTGGGGTAATTGAACTCCTTATCAGAATAATGGAAACCCCCACTAGACTGGACCCGTTTTGCTGAATGTCTCCATAATGAACCCGCTAAACCTCTCTAAAAAAGTCTCTTTTGGCACATATTTTTACAGCAGCCAGATGCCCTATTACAGTATGCTGGAAATCATTCCCTCCACCTTTCATCGCGGATTCGATAACCCGTTTAAGAGACGTCTGGCTGATGGAACACCTGTCTGCTAGACTTAACAAGCTCGAGAAATTTGAGGAGATTTGGACCCCTTGCGATCAGGCAGTTTCTTTTGGTGCTATACGACACTGATTACTCACACTCCCCCTATCATTCCTATACGTTTGCTCACTTGATCACAAGATTAATGAAGGCGGTACTCCTAGACTCCCTAATGATATTTAGGACCCTTAAGCTACGTACACACTTCCAATTATTATACATGCAGGTAATATGAAAAGACAAATACTATACCAAAGACTACCATGTCTTTGTCCCAACATACATACGTTTTACCCTTTTCTTCTTAAAATGTAAACATACACTCCAACAATAATCATAGATAAAAAAACAATAAAAACTTCTATGTTAAACACAGCTGACATGCCTTGAATTTCTGGTTTACATCCAGACATGGCTGTAACACACTAGACCCCTCCTCTGCTTAAACTCCACCTCATTCTAAGAATTCTAGTAAAATGAAGGTAAGATATTCCCAATCACTCCTGCCAATAATTGTTTCATCCATTTACAGAGAGACATTTGTACAGCAGAAGCCGTGGGGTAAGAAGCTTAACACCTCTCAGCATATGAGAATATAATCAGGAAATCAGGTCAGAAAATGTTCCCTAAGTATGGTCCCATTTGTGACATGAAAATGACCAGACTGCCTGCAGCAATGTCCTCTCCCTATGTTTGTGAGAGACAATGCAGAATGTTCGTAGTTTAAGTAATCCCTATTTTTGGCTAACCTAAGTTATTAAAGATAAAAGCTTTCAGGACCTTTCTTATGTCCTTCCCGAAAGCTTGCATCTTTAATAACTTAATAATAAACTAAAGGCATCACTTACATTTTGCAGTAATCAATGGCTAACATAGTGCAAGACTACTATTCTCAGAGACACCTTATGCTCACTCAGGTATACCTAGGACCCAACATTAGTGATAACAAATCATTTTTAAGAAGAGAGTGGCCTGGTGATTTAGGCCCATCCTCATATTAGCAAAACAAACTCTGCACGGCTTGGTTTTGTCCATTGTATTTTAACTACAATGTACCCTTACTGCAAACCTTGTTTTTGCCAATGGATGGAAGACTTTATAGAAGTACAGAATGCTGTGACTGTGGCAAAAAATCTCAGAACTGTTTTCTGCTGTATCAATGTAGTGTTTGTACTGTTTAATTCCCGATGCTGACGCTGTGGAAATGCACAGTAATAATATATGCATTCTATTTGTCTTCATAAATAAGTAAAAATATTTCTTAACAAGTAAATGATCAAATCAATGAGGAAAAAGTCCAGAAATCCCATGACAATGCCATGTAAATAATTTTTTCCAAAAGTTTCTGATCTGGAACTGGCATGGCTTATTTGCCTGTCTTTAGGAAACAACTTTTACCACTTCTTTTTTCTCTATGTTTCTGTAACAACTCAAATAATACAGTTTATGTTTTAGTATGTTGTACTAATAGGCTCTAGAGAAGGGTAAACAGTTACACCTTATACACTTACACGGCATTATAGTTTCATTGACCTAAAATCAACATATTATTTAGGCGGGCAGCCAAATGTATTTTCATAATTCTTTCAGAGTTCTATGTGTATGGCTCTTTGTTTAAAGTATTTCCAATAGCAAAACTTTATTTACAATCTTTTTTTTTTATAGATAAAAAAGATTCAAGCCAAAACATGTCACCTGTCAAATTTTCAAACCCTTAAATAGCTAACGTCATAGTTGGTCACATACTGCACCACTGAAGTTGCAGATCTTAAATGTAACAAATACAGTACCATCCTGAGCTATTACACATGGAAAGATTTACTTTTATCATTGGTGATGCTTGAGATGCATACTCTTTCTGTATATCTTTTTGCTACAGAGCAACCTTTCTTGAGTTTTTTAACATGGGTGAATGCTTAAAATAAATTTTGACGTCTATGTTCTTACATAGTTACATAGTAGGTAAGGTTGAAAAAAGACATAAGTCGATCAAGTTCAACCACTGGGGAAATAAACCCCTCAAAAGACATAGTTGGTCCAGAGGAAGGCAAAAAAAACCCCTCTTGTTCTTTGTAATGATCTCAAAGTGAATAATGGGAAGAGAGTTCTCTATATGGACTTTTTATACATTTATACAGGGTGATCATATCCCCCATAAACATCTCTTCTCAAGGGAGAATAGATTCAGTTCAGCTAATCTCTCCTCATAGCTGAGCTCCTCCATTCCTGTTATTAGTTTAGTTGTCCTTCTCTGCACTCTCTCCAATTCCACAATGTCCCTTTTGTGAACTGGTGCCCAAAACTGGACTGCATATCTCAGATGTGGTCTGGCCAATGCTTTGTACAGGGGCAGGGTTATGTCTCCATCTCTGTAGTCTTTTCCTCTTTTAATACAAGAAAGTATTTTTACTAGCTTTTGATATTGCAGCTTGGCATTGCATGCTGTTATTAAGGCTATGATCTACCGGAACCCTCAGATCCTTTTCCATGTCTGACCCTCCCAAATGTATTCCCCATAGACAGTATGAAGCATGCATGGTATTAGCTCCAAAGTCCATAACTTTACATTTATCAATATTAAATGTCATTTGCCACTTGGCTGCCCAATCAAACAGTACATCCATTCTCTATATATTTTTTGGCCTTCATATGCTTATAATATTGTTTATAATTGTACACCATCTATCCCAGCCATAAATTGTAATTTTCTGAAGCCCATAATATACATTTTTATGAGTCTAAAATAGGTGGTGCCTGAGTTTCTGCTCAGACAGACAGACACTTAATAGGATGGCTGATATATACCACAAAATATAGCCTCCAAAATTACTGCAGAACTGAATTAGCACTGATATGGGTCACAGAAGCGCTAATTCAGTTCTGAAGTAATTTTGGAGGCTGTATTTTGTGGTATATATCAGCCATCCTATTATGTGTCTGTCTATCCCTGTAGGTGAGCTATGACTTGTGACCACTACTTCTTTTTGCTGATGCCATATTTCAATGTGTAATATATGCTGTCATTATTTTTAGACTCCTTCTCTTGTCATGGTAAATCATTTGGAAGATTTTTTGACTAATGTAGCAGAAACCCATGCACCACCTATTTGTCTCTTTGGAATTATTTTAGTTATCGTTATTTAGTTTAAATCCCATATATCACAATTGTCACAAACCTCACCTATAACCACTTAGCATATGACAAAAACATGCAAAAATATTTAAATCAGGGTCTCAAAATATTCAGTAGATCTAAAGAGAGAATGCTGAAATAATATTTATATCCTAACTACTCCAAATGTGTTGCTTTTCCCATCCCCGTCCACTCTACTGGCCCTTCAAAGTGAAACTGACCAAAATGGCCACTGACCAGGAGGCTAAAAATCACATTTGTTATGTAAATGTGGGGTTTATTACAAATTCAGATGCTTGTATCTATAGGTCTACTATACTAATCTGTTTGTCATGCCTTTATTCACCATATGCAAATTATGAATATACATTTTTACTCAGTTTACACTGTGAAAGTTCAATATGAGAACCTAAAATGTCTTTGGGTTTGTTTTATATTGTATTTCGGGTTTTTTTTCAGGACTATACATTTTAAAACCACTGAAAACATATGAGTTTTACTTATTGCATGAAGTTTTTGTTTTACAAATGAACATTCAATACATGGCAAAGGAAATCATAAACACTAAAAGATAGTTTAAGACTATGTACACACGTGCAATAATTATCATTGGAAACAAACGAATAACGACCGATCATCCGATAATCATTAAAAAATAAGTGCGCAACAACTGGCCAACGACGACGATAACCGAGGAATGTTGCTGGAAACAAACGACTGTTCCGGCGGATCTGATTAGGCGACAAATATTTGCTATCTGTTGTGTTTACGGTCGTGTAGTGAACATGGATTGTTCTGCGGTACACTTTCTCTGGTACATGTCACTTCCTGCTTCGTTCAAACGAACGTATCTAGTGTGTGTACATTATTGGTGGATTATAATTGAACGATCGTACTGTTACAGCAGGTACAGAATTGTGCACATTCAAAATAATAGTGAATAATCAGTAGGTAATTGTTTGTTTTTCAACTATTTATTGCACGTGTGTGCGTAGCCTTAAGCTACGTACACACTTCCAATTATTATCGTCGTAAAACGAACGACGAACGTTCCTGCACGATATATATGAACGATCGTATAGCACCGATCCTGCACATAGAGGTAACGACACGATCGTTCGTAGATATTGTACACACAATAGATACGATCGTTTAAGCGATAGAGGAACTATGTGCACGACAGGAAAGTGAACGGACGTTCGTTCATCACGCATGCTCTGAACACGGACGATCAACGAACGACCGTACACACGAACGATGTTCAACGATCGTCGCCCAATCCGATCCGCCGGTCCGGTCGTTCGTTTCCAACAATTTTCCTCGTTCGTCGGCGTCGTTGGTTACTTTTTTACGAACGATTTTTTGCCCAATCGATCGTTCGTCGTTCGATTGGAACGATAAAAATTGGAAGTGTGTACGCACCTTTAGAGGCAACACAGAAGATGCTACTTGTTTTGCAGGTTCTTTTGTCTAACATAAACTTAGTAAACACACTCAGTGAATGCTGCTAGATGTGATTTTAGTAATCATTACAAGCAGAAGGAATAAATACTGAACTCCGGAGACAGTGTTCTTCTGTTTTAAAGTTTCATAGCTAGTCAGTTTAAAAGAAAACACAAGTCCATCAAGTTGAACCACTAGGGAAAAGCATATCCCACATATAAAACCCTATAGACATTAAACTTCTTTTCCTCCAGAAGCCCTTTGTCCCTAGCATGGCCTTACAGTGAATAATTGGAAAGAGAGTTCTCTATATGGACCATTTATATCTTTATACAGGGTGATCATATCCCCCTCTAAACGTCTCTTCCTGAGGGAGTTGAGATTTAGCAGAGCTAATCTCTTCTCATAGCGGAGTTCCTCCATTCCTTTTATTAGTTTAGTTGCCCTTCTTTTTTGTGAACTGGTGCACAAAACTGGACTGCATATTCCAGATGTGGTCTGACCAATGCTTTGTACAGGGGCAGGATAATGTCTCCATCTCTGCAGTCTATTCCTCTTTTTATACAAGAAAGTACTTACACATAAGCATCTGTATAGCGATTTGGCATGATTGATCGCTAAAAAAATATTGTGGGACACCTGTGTAAATGATAGATTTTCACCTGAGACAATCATAAGTGTCTTGGCAAAGGAAGTCTAGCACCTGTAGAATGTATGAAACCTACACTGAGATAAAGGATAGGATTTTTGTCACTGGAAACAATCATCTTCTGCTCTTCTCCACTGACATTCATAAAGATCATTCAAGATCATCATTCATTGGTCCACCGCAAAGCATTTATGAACAGCATCACTGTCCCAATCCTTCTCTTTACTAAAGATTGTTTCCAATGACAGTGATAAGAAGTTTATCGAATGTCCAAATAAAGAAACAATTGCTGTACACACATAGAGGTTCTATTTAATGAAAAGGGCAGGGAGTAGGACAAGTGATTGGCACTCAGAAACACTCTACTCCATAGGAAAGCACATAGCTCATTTCTAATCAACCATTGATCAATCCACCAGTGTAATACAATGCCAGGATAAAGAAGGTTGGGGGACTGCTGTACACACCCCAGATTTTTGCCTGAGACGCGCACTGCCATTTGTCTTGCATACATATGAAGCCTAATATTGCTCAGTAGTTGAATATAAAAATACCACCTACTGAGTTCTGTTAAAATGGACTGCTTTTGTGTTGTATTAACAGGGATATCATGCAATATGTGAAAAGGTTTTTTGCTTGATGTCTCCATAAGAGAATGTTAAATGTTAAAGCAGCACTACAATCATGCTGGCAAAATTTAGGAGAAGGAAGGTCTATATAGCAGAAAAGGACAGATGTGCCTTCTGCAATAGAACATACTTACCTGCTTGTTCACTATCTTCTTTTAAAAAAAAGAAGCTCAGATATGCCAGACTGAATAAACTCCTGTGTGCATGTGTGGGAGTTACATCCTCTCGGCTTGGCCAATCAAGAGGGCCAAAGGTCAGAAAAAGAAGAGAAAGAAAAGAAAATGGAACAAGGGCAGATGGGTGCATTGGCCAGTATGTTTATTTTATTGCAGATGGGACATTGCCTGTCCCTATTGCATTATAGGATCTGCCTGATTGCAACTTTTTTTTAATTGTAACATTTAGTATCGCTTTAAATCAGAGGCTTTAGCATTTTAAAGCGGTAGTAAACTCAAAACAAAAAAAACAAACAAAAAAACACTATCTTTAATCCCACAGATCAGCCTATCCGTCGGGAGGTTTCTTCTATCCAGTCCCACGTCGTCCCAGTATTCGGGCCAGGCGCAGAGGGAGCGCCGGGTGCCGACATCTTCTTCTCTCTTCTTATGGGTTCTTCTTCCTACTTCACCCGATCTCGCACTGTGCAGGCATGAGATCGGGTGACGTAGATTGGGAAAAAAATTGCACAACCCTTTTAAATACAACCCTTTTAAAGTAAAACGTTTGAGTTTAGGTACGCTTTAAGCCATTTGATTGGACAGGTCGGGCCAGTACTATCTGAACATTGTGAACAGGCAGGTGAGTTCATTTTATTGCAGGCATATCCCATCTCTTTTGTGATAAAGAGCCAGTCTGCTCACAATTTTTACATTTTAGGTTTATTCCTCTTTAACATGCAGTTCTAATTTATTAAATTCCCCTTATTATGCAGTGCAAATGACCTGCAATATATAGAAATCTGTACCAAGCAATCTGATATCACTCAGGTCACTTTATTATTTAATGTTTATTGACTGCTAAGAATAAAGAGACTGCGTGTATCCTACCAGCAACAACATCGGCTTACTAAATAGGTTTGTAAATGGTTAAAATGATCATTTTTCCAATCTATAAAGAAAAGGTACATTTGTGCCAACTTTCTTTAAAAAAAGTAGATCTAGGTTCATATTTGCATTTGTCACAGCGAACAGAACGGATGATTTTAATACATTTACATTAATCTTAATTTTTTTTTTCCTTTTACTGGGAGACAGTACCATATATTTGAGAAATGATCCTGCTAGGTCTCATCTATGGGATGGAACGCATCAAAGTACTGTTCTCCAGCTATGACAATATAAGCTGACAGATCAATGCAAATATCCTATTACTTTCATCTGGTAAAGTCAGGTGCAAGAGTGGATTAATTTTATCCGTGCAACCAAATAAGAATAACATTTTAATGAATTCCCCTCCGAGATTGCAGAGCAATCATGGCAAAATACAGCTTAAGACCAATACATAACTTCAGGCCCAGTTTGACTGCAGGGTTTATTGCACTACAATTTATGTTAGTCTCTAAGAGGCAGTTAAAAAAGCTGGTAGACATATTGTTACTGGAGAGAAGCCAGCTCGGTGGATTGTGATACCTTTTCCGAACATTTTGGCCTGGTAAAAAGTATTATCTTAATTAAGCTGTATTTGTCATTAAATCATTATAGTAATAAAGGTGATTGTTAATATAATTTAATATCATTATACAGAGCTTGCATATTTAGGTAGTCAGAGCTGTGCGGAAAAGAACCTGCAGGTCAACAGAAATATATAAAGACACATATTGTTTTTTTGTCTAGTGAGAGGTTTAAACATAAAACATTCTCTATCAGCACCTTATCTGCATGGATACTAATATCTTGTAAGTAACTATGTTGTGTTGTGTCACTGCTTTATTAGACATCATGGTACCTTATCCACTTATCCACTCTAAAGGTTGTGTCACTGTGGTGGCACACACTACGGAACCCTCACCCCTTCTTTTAATGGTTGTATCAATGCTCTGTCACACACCATGACACCTTAATCTCTTGTTCCAGTAGTTGTGTCACTGCCCAGTGATTTGGCACCATCACTAAAATAAGAGCTGAGGGTACCATAAGAGGTAAGGGGTATCATAGTGTGCAGCAGCACACTGCCACAACCACTGCAACAGGCGATGGGGGTACAACAGTGTTTGTGTCACTGCACCACTACATATCACGGTACCCACATCTTTTGTTCCAGAATTCATGTCACTGCTCTGCCACACACTATGGTAACCTATTGATCTGGTGGATTTGTTGTTGTTCCATCGCACACTACAGTACTCCAACCTTTTGTTCTTGTGGTCATGTCACTGCTCCACTGCACAGTAAGGTACTCTCATCTCTAGTTCTAGTGTTCCTGTCATTGCACCACCACGGACTATGGTAACCTCACCTCTTGTTCTAATGGATTTGTTACTGTTCCATTGCAAACTACAGTGCCCTCACCTCTTTTCCTTGCTCAGTGACTAGAAGAGGCAAGGGTACTATAGTGTGTGGTGATACAGCGACACATCAACTTGAAAAGGAAATGTGAGGGTATTGTTGTGGTTGTGTATTGCACTCACACAGTGAATGTAATGGTCATGTCCTAAGCAGCCATGTATGCTCAGTCACACACTAAGGTAACCTCACCTTTTGTTCTAGCAGTCATGTCACTGTGCCACAATACCCTCACCCTGTCTTCTGTCACTGCTCAATCATACACATAGTACATTCACCTCTTGGTATAGTGGTTGTGTCACTTCACTGTTCAGTATCTACAACAAGGGGTGCTGCCATTCCAGTGAATCTAGTGGTTGCGGCCCCACAAACAGCACTACCCTCACGCCTTGTCCTGAGCAGTGCGGTAACACATCAGCTATAACAAGAGGTGAAGATACTGCAGGTTGGAATGGAAGCAGTGAGGTTTTTGTAATCTATGGCAGTGCAGTGACACAACCACTGGACTCACTGTGAAGGTAGAGTGTAACAACTGCTGGATTCACTGGGGCGATGCAGTGACACAACCGCTGGATTCACTGGGAAGGCAGAGTGACACAACCACTGGATTCACTGGGGCAATGCAGTGACACAACCGCTGGATTCACTGGGGTGATGCAGTGACACAACCGCTGGATTCACTGGGAGGGCAGAGTGACACAACCACTGGATTCACTGGGGCAATGCAGTGACACAACCGCTGGATTCACTGGGGCAATGCAGTGACACAACCGCTGGATTCACTGGGGCGATGCAGTGACACAACCGCTATGGCAGCACTCTTGTCCTGGAGGTCATGTGACTGATCTGTACATGTCATGTGACCAGGTGTTGTGGTGCAGTGTGTGGGTGTAGTTGCAGGGTGTGTAGAAATGCTGTAGCTTGGCTCGGGACGCCTCAATAATAAAAAATTAATTGATAAATCATTACAAAGTGTTGTAGACTCTACAGTGATTCACACACAGCCTACTTTCACACATGTCCCCACCAAACCATGCACAACTTTCACACATTGTACATCACTACCCCCACCCTCCATCTCTCGGTGACCCCCAGCACACGTGTATCGGGCACTCACCGTGACTACAGGGGGATCGGCCTATCTAGATTGAATAATGCTGCTTTTATCAGAGGACGGACAAATGTTTAAATCGCGGAGATGATTGTTTTAGTTGTTGCTAGGCAACTACCCCTCAGCAACAGGCGCATCAAAGTCCCGCCCCTCGGCTATTACTTGATTGGTGAATGCAGATAGAGTTTTTTTTCCCAGTACTCTGGAACTCTCCTGCATGGGTGACGTCGGAGAAGCGCCCCGCCCCTTGCAGAAGTGATGCTCGTGATACTGTCCATGTACCCGAAGCAATATTATCTGACAGGACTTTGGCGTGTCTATCTGACTATTGTGCTATCTGCTCATCAAATCATGCTACCCGTAGGATATGAGCTGACAAGAGCCCAGGGATGTTCATGGGCAGTGGGCGTGATTAGTGACGTCTATAGCTGAGACTCGCCCCGCCCATTACATTGTGCTACTTTATCAGCTCATGCTACCTCATGCTGGTGTGCAGGTAGATTTGTGACGCCCTTGATAGTGGGCGTGTGCAGTGACGTCACTGCCAGCGCACTATGAAGGTTGTATCTGGTAACGCTGCGTGTCATACATTTCTCACAACTTCCAATGTTATAACCCTCACATCTCCCTCACTGTTTGTCCTAAGGACCTGGAATTTGCAGGGTTCACTCAGCTAGTATCACTGAAATCTTCAATAGGTTGCAAGCTATGGGGTCAGAGGTGTAAAGGCTTGAGAACAAACCAGGGGCCCCCTGGAGCCATAAAAAAACATGCTAATTGCAGACCACCGGGGTCACTTACATGCCAAAGAGCATTGGGAAGGGACCAGTGAGCTGTGAGCTGTGGTACCCCAGATTTTTAGCTGCTCCATATAAAACCATTATATCATGCTACCTTGTCACGCTATCCACTAATCTTTCAACCCCAGTTTCTCTGAAATATTAAGATATAGGTAACTGGAATCAAAGGAGTAAATGTGGGACTTTCTATGCACCCCCCAACAAAAAAATCATGATCATGGCAGCATGGTGTAAAAAAAAAAAAAAAATCTTACGATGCTACCCTGTCACACTTATTGAACTTATGTTCTTCAAACCAGGGCTGCTATCGGGGGAGGGGGTACTTCTGTGCCTGGTCCCGATTAAAAGAAATTTATTTCTGCAATGCTGTAACTTTTAGCGATGGGGCAGGAAAGTTACGTAGTATGTTCCCGGAAATGTCTGATGTTTGCTCAGTTTTGAACTCCAGTTTCTTTTTTCTTCCTATGGGTGCCTCACCCGATCTAACACTGCACAGGCACGGGATTGGGTGATGTAGCCTGCTGGAAAAGGGAAGAAAAGAGAGCCGATCTCACCGCACACTTTCTTGGAGCAGCCAAGAGCCTCCTGGGATGCACTCCCGTTCTGTTTTGATTTCAGAAGCCATAAAGACAGAAAGGGAGGCACCTCACCTTTTTTTTCAGGTGTTTCCGGTAAAATAAACAATATTTCTACTTTATATAAAAGTGTTGTCTACCCTTTATGTACAGTAAAAATTTGAGTTTGGCTCCACTTTAGGGCTGGGAGGCTGAAATTTTGAGTACCAAATTTTGATATATATATATATATATAAGGTTACCCCATATACCCTAAAATGTAAACTAAAATGTGCAGAAAATAATGAACAGAAGGATTTTGAACATCCATTATAATTTAATTTGGACAAACTAATTTTCCAATATAAATCTCTATGATTAATAGCTGATCATGTAGATTAATTACGCGTCATAGCCTTTTATTAAATGTACAAATCTGTTTTTTTTTTTTATTTAATCTATTAAATAGATGGATTGTCAGAAAGAACATTGCAAGGCTACGAGAGACACACTACATATATAAGAATGGAGCGATGTCCTTCTAGCCTTTTAGTTTTTTATTTGATCATATCAAGCTACAGTCCTCTTACACCTCAAGGCAGCGACTATAAGATATGTCAAATGTAAATGGAAAAAAAAAAATGACATATTTTGAATGGCTGGACACTGAGAACGGCTCGAAAAATGTGACTTTATTTTATTTATAACGATTCTACATCTCGACCCCTTGCATCACTCAGATCTGGATTTGTCACCTTTCCCATAAACAGAATTGATCCTGGAAAAGAACACAACACATTAGAAAGCAATGATATTTGACAGGATGATCATGAAACAATGCCAATCAATAAACAACTGTGTTTGTTTTGAATAATCTTTACTTTGAAATATGTTTGTTCAGATTATATTAATTAATCGTGTCTCAGACTATAAACAGGGGTTTATTTTAGTTTGGGGTTCATTTTTCAGAGACACCAAAAAACGATGTTATTTTCATTTCCATGTATTTCCTGCGGTATGTGCAAGGAAGCTATACATCTTAAATTCATTTCTCATATTTAAGAGGTCATGCAGCACTGGCTTTTCCATGAAATCATACATTAACCTGTTCCTCCTCCCGTCATACTTTCCAGCTTGAATGCAGCAGAAAGCATGAGATATCACTCTCAGTTATGATGGCCATTACCTTTAACAGACAATAAATCAGCTTCTGTGGTCTATTTTGGCAATGGAAGTTGCAGGTGACATTGTCATACATCATAAATTTTTCTCAATTGAGGAATTCATGAGCATGCTGCTGTAATAGACAATCCATTTCTGCCTGTAATTGTGCGCAGAAGCAACTATACCACTAATATTTATTTTAAAATATTAAAATAAATTATATAGTGTATAACATATACTGGGGAAAAAATACAGCACAAAAACAAATTGTAACCAACTTATTCTTTATAACACAAACTTGAAAAGGAATGGGATTTTCCTATAAAGCAGCAGTCACCAACCAGTGGTCCGCAAGAAAATTTTGGTGGGCCGCAGAAAAATTACCTGGCCAGTTCGCCCCCCAGCAGGGTCCTTCTCCTGACCCCACTGATCATGTCCCCTATTTATTACCTATTTATCTACATAGACCATGTATCAAAGCATCAACCCTGAGGAAGCCAATTAGGACGAAACACATCAAGTATATGACTTCTAAAGATTTACACAGTTGCAAGCTTTTCGTGGAGAGATTATGAGTATAGTACTAACATCCGAATCCCATGACTGTATAATGGGACATGGATGCAATATGTAGTACTTCATGTAATTATGTATGCAAATTATATTAATACATAATTATAATATATTGATTTTTTTAGCCAGAAACCCCTCTTTTCTTTGTAGTTTTTTTATTTGTTGTACCAATCATCCAAGGAGCGGCTACCAATCATAAAATTGAATAACCTTAAAATACAGAGGCACAATACCCAATTCTGTTTAGGAAGCAGGTCTGAGCCTTCAATAGGGGAATGGGAAGGTTCTGGCATCATGACCTTACTTTGGGGGAAGTTTCTTCTCCTTTGAGTGACACCCGGCTCCCCATGCATGTGCAGGATTTAAAACTATGAATTTGGTGGTCTGTGAGGTCCTAAAGGTTGGCAACAACTCATGTAAAGCATGAAGTAGATTTGCTTAGGGCCTGTTCATTTTATGCATACAACACCTTGGCGCTTTGCATTCACACTTTTCTTAAATAGGAACTATACTTAAAATAACAAAATCACACTTACCTTTCCTTCCACAGAGCCCTCTATCCCTCCAGCGCTGCCCTTGATTTGGTCCCAAACTGTCCTGTAATCTTCCTTCGTCCCCATGTGGAGGAAGCACTGGGTGCCACCATCTTCCTCCTTTTTCTTTCTTCTGGCTTTGTCACCGATCTCGCACTGCGCAGGTGAAATCGGGCATGCCAGAAAAAGTAGCTCAAAGCAGCTCTGTGCCCTGATTCAGTCTTTATCGCCACTGCAGTAAAGACAAAGGGGTAGGGCTTCCCCTTTTTTAAAAAAAAAAATTATTCCGAAAAAAAAAGATGATTTTGACATTATATAAAAAGGTTATCTACCCTGGTGATACTTGGGTGGAAGGTTGACTTTAAAGTCAAAATATATGTCGAACCATTTTTACTTTTAGGAACAGAATCCCATTTTTACAAATGAATACCTGAAATAGTTAAACTGAATTAGCTAAATTTTCCCTCAAAGCCTGCAAGCACTGGAAGTGTGCTACAATCATCTATCTGCTGTGATTCTTTGATGAAGGGAAGCAGGAGATACATTTCAAATTGCTAGGTGAACAAACCAGTTCAGCAGCAAAATGCTTTCTTTCTCTTATGTACAGCTTTCCTTCTGGACAGGATATGACATATTTAGACATAATGGCTGCTTCCATCACTAATGTACTGTGAATTAGAGCAAATTAATAATCTGCCCTAACACCTGCTTATGTAAAAATGCATGGGTCAGCCTAGTGTAAATGAGAATATCTAAAATCCTTGTAATTTTTTTTCTTTCTTTTTTGTCCTTCTGGGGAGATTCCTACTTATTTTCTGTCCTGATAAAACAACCAGAAATGAGATATGTAAGAAAGTTGGAGATATGTAATTGGAAAATTGTTATTTTTGTTCTGGTGATGACGGCCACAAGAAATAATAGAGAGGTTGAATTCCACCAGCAAGAACACGCAAAGAAATAAAAACCATACAAAGGTTAAACACTCCCCTTCTCAATCATAAACTCATACAATTGTGTTGTATTAGATTTTTAAATCAACATCGTCTGCATGATTTTATCATTTTCTACAACTAAACTAAACGTACCCATGCTGTGTCCCTCATCCCTCGCCCCCACACTGCATAGGTTAAATGCTTGTGTGACTTAGTGGGGATAAAAAATAGGAAGAACAATGTGCATTATTCCTCACTCGGCCAGCAGCTGTCCTCTGTTGTCTAACATCTTGTGATGTGGGTGAGTCCTACTTATCAGGATGACCCACCACATTTAAGAGCAGCTCAGATTTTGGCTTTAAATAATGTGTGGGAGAGTGCAATGTGAAAGTCAGGAGGAAGTAGCAAAGAATTAATCTCTGCAGAGCTCTCCAGTAGCTTAAAGTCCAACTCTAGCTTGGGCAAAGAATGCAAGGTTTTAGTCCCTATCAGCTCCAGCTGCAAGATTTACCTGAATAAAATGGGGCCTTGAGCTTTAACAATTTCTGAAATTGCTAAAGTTAGCCTAGCATGCAAGACTCTATCAAGAAATTTATTTTGGCCACATTTAAAAATGGGGGACAGAAATGCATGCCATATGTGTTACGTATGATCACCACTCTAATACACAACAATTGCAACAAAAAAAAAGGGTTATTATTTTGGGCCCATTATGATTCATTTAGCAGCCCATTCATTTTTAATAGGCTTCCTTAAGAGAATGTACATTGACACACTTGTATTGTTGAACCCCAAAAAAGTAATTGGACCCTAAATCCAAGCAATCATAGTTGACACTTTAACTTAAATGTTATGAAGACAAGCACACGCTTGTTATTCATTCATAGTGTGTTGTGTCTTGGCCAATAATGAAATCTGATTTGTGATTTTGAGTGACAAACAAATACTATGCACTGTCAACCTTAAAGTAAATCATTTTATTTGCCGTCATCTGCTCAGCCATTAACTAGATCAGATGTCACAGTAGCACATAGCAAATTAAGTCAAGCGACAGCCTTTGTCATGCTTTATTCAGCTAATGTATTGTAGTATATGGACTAACGTGATTAAAAGTTAAAATTAAAAAGAACACATTATAAAACAGGATTTAGTATTTATAAAGATCAACCCACCTGACATATTGTGCCGAATGAAAAACAGAAAAGGTCGATCAGCTACAAATCTGTGGTTGGTCATGCTCATTGCAGCTACCTGCATTCCTAGAAAATGCAATATTAACA
>NC_092861.1:47354175-47387228 GCF_032062135.1 Pyxicephalus adspersus
TGTTGATGCAACTGCTTCACTCCCAGCTTCATTTATTTCAATAGCAACTTTTTGAACCACCTTTGAAATGTATATGTTTGATGTATCTATGAAATTAAAAAACAAAACCTAGTAAAATGCATGACAGACAATAAAAAAAATTCAAATAATTTGATATTTCCCCAATTATGCATTATACACAACAGACAGTGCCATGAAAGGATGATGTTGTTGGAAAGTAAATCACAAAATGCAAAATACCTTTATGCAAGAAAGTTATTTATTAGTGAGTGTTACAATTATCCTTCTATATTTAAGATCTAGGTAATCCTGCAATTTTCTACAGGGAAGTGTGTGAATTGCTTTGTCCAGTGTCTAATATACTAGATTAGATTAGCCAGCAAAGTCATATAACAATATGTCCAGAATTGGAGTCTTTTTTCTCTTCCAAAGGTTTTAAATGATCTTTAAATTCATGTATGAGCAACCCACATGACATTATTATTATTAATATTAATATTAATAAACAGGATTTATATAGCGCCAACATATTACGCAGTGCTGTACATTAAATAGGCAAGTTCGAAAAAATGGGTTTTGAGAGCTCTTTTAAATGAGCAGAAAGTAGGAGCAAGCCGAATAGAACGAGGAAGACCATTTCAGAGAGTCGGGGCAGCTCTAGAGAAGTCTTGTATCCATGCGTGTGATGAGGTTATTAGTGAGGAAGTCATTAGTAGGTCATTGGAGGAGCGGAGAGAGCGACAGGGGGAATATTTTTTTACCAAGTCAGAAATGTAAGTGGGACAATAACTGTGTAGGGATTTGAAGGCAAAGCAAAGGAGCTTAAATTTGATTCTAAGGTGAAATTCAAATAAAAGTTACCTGTTATTCCAGAAAGATTGCAAGTTTGGTCAAAAACATTGGTCACATTTAGATTCAGCAGAGAGCGCTTTAAATCAACCTTCTGTTCTATTTTAAATCTGCAAAAAAAGAGATATTGAAAAGAATCCATTATATTGAAACAATGCGGTCATTTAGCCAATATTTTCAGAACTGGTTGTAGGTATGTGATTCATGCCAGTCAGATGTGTAGAGACTTTTCTAGCATAGATTAAGCATTCTTTGGTAGTCCACGGCTCTGGTCGGTCTGCCCCCCTCCCCTGTGGGGTCAGGAGAAGGACCTGTACTGATAGCAGGCTTCGGGCAGTGGGCGGGGTGTATCCCTGTAAACAGCCCGCCCACTCTTACATCGCAGGCTCAGACCTGTGATGGGAGAGTGGACATGGTCTTGTATCATCACGTCACTCTGGGGGAGGTGTCTTCCCCTTTGAGTGACACAGGCAGGGGTGTAGTGAGGCGGGCATATAACGTGTCCCCTCTTCTTTTTTTGTGACTACACCCCTGTTATTATCTCAGGCACATTAGTGTCCTGATTTATTAAAGCTCTTTAAGACTGGAGAAGAAAGAAAATTTATCATAGGAGGACCTGGGTATTTCAGCAAATCTGGAATGGATCTGGTCTGGTCCAGGATTGAAAACATTTGCCAACTACTAGTAAATGATTTTCAAGAAATATATTTCAGGTTTCATTCAACCCCCAATCATCCAGGTTCTCCTATGATTGTCTAGCTTCTCCAGTCTTGGAGGCCCACTATTATTGCCAATTATGTATAGTTTATAGCCCACCAAAGCAAAGCCCATAAAAATATTGTATGTGTGTTTTATAGAAAGGATCCAAGGGCCCTATGGAGTTGTATGAATACATTATACTGGTAACCATGTGGGGCAAGAGATGGAAAACTTGAAGACATGTATTGCATGCTTTGGCATTGTTATGTGTTGTACTGCAAACAAGCAGGAAGCTTTTAAATAAATACATGGTAGTATTGGTGGCATGAACAGTTTTACAGGACATGGCCATATCCTGGTCATATGTATTGTTTAGTAGGACTGGACGGTGTTGGTGGCATTCGGTTTAGAATAGCCACAAGTTCAGAAATACCATTTGGTGAAGTGCAATAACACATTGTAAGGGGTCAGAGATCACAGGTATGAATGACTTGAAAATAATAATGCTACCAGAGTTTTAAGTAGAAAAGCTTTTCAATAGTAGCTTACCTGGGCAAGCTAATTTCAACCATTTCCTGTGTCATCTTAGTGCTCCATTCTCTTAGTACTGGTTCTGTCAATTTTTTTTCAAGATCCTTTATTTCTACATTTTCTTCAGGGAGAGCTAGTACTAAGCTGATCTTGTCACCTTTGTATGGAAGTTCCAATACTTTGTATTTCAAATCATTATGAGAAAAATATCCTGAAAAAAACAAAAATTCTAAAGTACGAGGGTGCTCCTGAGTTTTTCATATATTATGTGCTCATGCATAGCGGCATCCACATCCACAGCTATCCACACAGATAAGAGAATTATTTTTATTTAGTAATCCCATGTACCATAATTCACTTAATGTAGATTTGTGGAGATTTAGGGCCCATCTGCAGGCATTTCTTATAGTCTCAAAGCAGGGGCTTA
This sequence comes from Pyxicephalus adspersus, assembly GCF_032062135.1. NCBI lineage: Eukaryota > Metazoa > Chordata > Amphibia > Anura > Pyxicephalidae > Pyxicephalus > Pyxicephalus adspersus. Next base: position 47,356,682 of record NC_092861.1, read on the forward strand.
AAACAATGGCTTTGGCTACTATACTAACTTTCTCTCTGACACTGTCCCCAACAGTAGTTCATTTCCCTAACTAGATGTGACAGCTGGCATCATATAGGGAGCCATGGACCCACTAAGAAGACAGTATGGTTGATTTATTAAATAAGTAAGTAAAGTAAATAATAATTTAGTTTATTACATAAAGTGAAGCTGTGTTTACTCATGCAGCCATGTGCAAGGCAAAATCTTGGGCACTATTTCTTAACATTTAAATAAAAAGAGTTTCATTAGTTAAATTAAATAAACATCATCTATTATTTTAGTAAATCAATCCCATTATAATATTTACAGGATAAAGTCAAGCCCAGAGTGGTCAATGTGCCAAACAATATTTGTGGGCTACTTTGAGTTCCTCCAATCTGCAGATGTTCAATCATGACTGAGTTCAGATCCAACTAGAAGCCTATACTTATGGATTTTTTTTATCATACACAGTAGCAATATATATCAAAGCCCAGCTAGCTGAGCTTGATTGTGGAAATAATCTGTATTTAATATAAAGGTAGTCAAAGGCAGTTACATTCTGTTCTTGAACAGATTGGCAGAAAACATAGCTTTTGGGTGTTTCTGCTTCATTGCTGTCCCATCTGTTAAAAGCAACATAAAAATTTGTTAAATGTTCTATAAACTAAACATGTTTTTTTTTAATAAACACTTGAAATACCTATCTTTGTTGCTGTTTGGAGATGCATCATTGGTATCTTGGTTACGTTGCCCCTCTTTACTGTGAAGTCTTGTGGGCGAGTGGCTTCCGGGCTAAACTTATGTTTCCATTCTCCTCTGAAGTAAACAGCGTTGACCAAAACAAGTTTTGTAAGTGGTTCAAAGTCTCCACTTGAAAACATATGTTTGATTTTTCCTGTGTAAAGAAATAAAGAAGATAAGTAGTCTTTTTTTAGTAGAAGCATGTGGGCCAATTGTATACCCTTTTGTAAAAGGCAACTTTTTATTGAAGGTTTTTGTACCATGCCTATGGCAATCATTTATAAATGTGCATTTTTTAAGGGGGAAAAATATGATGTACTTTGCCTATGTTGTCCTGTATTTTTTTTCACCGACATATCTTGTTAATCGATTTTTACAGCATCTATTCAGGAAATTGAATTACTTGATAACAATAAAGAGAAATACCTACAACATCCTCAGCATTTGCAAAAGCAGAAAAAAATCTAGAAAGAAAATCCCATATATAACACACATTTAGTTGTCTATATTTTTATAGGAAACATGGCAGCACAAGATAGTACATCTAGTTTTCACAAAATAATTATTATTTCCAGACTTTGAGAGATCAGTTGATTTAGAACTAGTAGGAGAGGGGGCATTCAAAAACCACAGTATTATACAAGTGTATGAGGAAATAATTTACTCTCATGCACCATCAGTGAAAGGGTTTGCCACTAAAATCAGAGAACCATCACTGGAAAATATATTGTAACAACAAATATTGAGAGAAAGCTTACCTACTTTTAAGTACTGTTACACATGAGATATCCAGACATGTTAACAGCAACTAAAGACCTTGTACATGCGTGCTCAAGCACAGCCAAAAGGAAAATGACAAGCAACTCAATCAGTCTATACCTAGCTAGAAATTTTATGTACAAATACTTTAATGTAAAATGTGTTGTCAAAATTTTCCACTTTTTTACAGACATGCTAGTTTACCATTAACACTTTCATGATATACTTTCCTTGCTCAATAGACTGCCAAAATCCTATTTCTATCCTCATAAAAATGAATGCAAATTCTAACCTTATGCTTGCATGACATTCACTTAATATGGGCTGTTTCTTTAGCAAAGCTTAGTTGTTTCTTTCTTTTAGAGCTGAAGATCACCAAAGTTCTGCATCACATTTAGACATATAATATACAATCACTTTTACCAACAAATCTTTTTTGTATTAATATATGCTTAGGATGTTTCTACGCCAGGGCCTCCAACTGCCCAGAAGTAATTTTTCTATATCTCATGAGGGGTTTATTTGTAAGCATTGCTCTATTCAGCAGGTGAAATCTTATAAAGAGAAAGCATTTAAGCTATTTCTTTGTTATCACGTGATGTTATTCTAAAACTTCAAAAGATAGCAGCTTTGAAAATAGCAATGTAAACTCCCCCAGCATGTTCTAATTTCTGGCTGTAACTGTGAGAAGAGAACATGTGGGCTTGATTTATCTCATTGACCAGTGATGCAGTGAGAGAAACACTTGGTTACCAGGATATTTTTCTGTGTTCTTATGTGAAAGGTTATACAAATGAACAGATGTGACCTGTATTATTACTGCACATGGTAGATGAAAGCTGAGCTTGATGCTAACTGAAAAACAGTTTATTTTTACGAAAAGTTCTTAATTCATCTTAATTATTTGATTATATCTTGTAGTATAGAAATAACCAAATCATTTACAAACTTCTTTATTATACTAAGATTCATAGTAGGGTAGTGTATAGGAATAACAGAACATAAAATTTTGCTTAACTTATTGATTGACTCATTTATTATGGTGAAGCTTTTCTATACATCACCAATTATCAATCAGAAATCAAAAAAAAAATTCTAGAAACGGCTACTGTAGTTTCGTCCATAACTTATAATTTATCATGATAGTTTACCGTTCTTCTCATCTCCTATTAATCTTCCTTCATCATCTCTTGCTCATCACTTTTTCCGCACGACTTATCCCTCACTTCTCACTCCTCATCAGTTATCTTGACTTAGAGTCTTCTATCATCAATTTAATGCTTATAGCGTGCCACTCATACCGTGCCACACATCAATAGCCTCATGTAGGCCTCACATATTACACACTTGAATGGCCTGGCAATGTCTGGAATTTCATGATGCCAAGAGATGGTTTACCGGCTAATTCTGAGGGCTCTCTTGATAAATGAGAATTTTTTTTAAATTGGTACTATTCACATGTGGAGTTAACCAGCTACTAAATACCTCTGAAGTATAAAATTGCACATGACGTTGTGCTTTTCATTTCACCTGCCAGTTTATGGGTTATGTTTTATTCTGGAACATGGCTGGTGTTAGACAATATACAAAGTGTGCTCTTCATTTCAGTTGTTCTATTGAAGTTTGGGTATTACAGGTTTTGTTATGATAAAAAAAACTACTTTTCACTTGAACCAACAGACTCCTGTGTCATCAGTACCAAATGATGAGATAGAGATAGTATTTCATTGGTTAACTTCTGACTTTTTCTTTTATCTATGATTGGCATTTTGCTAGTGGCATAGTATTACACACAAAACTATGTATCACTATGCTAAATTCTTCTTTGCTTCAAGCTCAGGCAGCTTTGCAAGTCTATTATATTTGAATAAAGTAAACTGCCTACCTACAACAAAAAAAAAATATTTATCTCCACAGAATGTATAGATTACCATTTGTTTGTCTTTCTACCCATGCACTTATTATTTTGGCAGATGCTTTCAAATCTTGGAAATTCACCAGCTTTATTTCACTCTTGAAAAAATCCCTGTTGCTATGGAGATACTGCTCCTTCACGTGGAAGCATTCTTGAAGGTAGAGGGCATTTGCGAGATTAAATGCAAATTCTTTATTTTCTTCTGAAATGATAGAAACCAACTTTCGGAGTCCAGAAAACTCCTCACCTAAAGACAGAGAATTGTGTTATAGTACGTTTTAATGATATACAATATAGAATTAGGGCATATGATTAAGGAAGAGTGCTCGTCCCTTACCTTGACATTGCACCGTACAGCTGACTATCTATAAAGGAATGTGACATTGCAGCCCAGGATTGTTTTGTGTTAAAGATAATTGGCTGTGTAAGAAATATCGTGCTACAAAATAATGTTTGTTTCTGTAGCACAGATACAATTAGCTCACTTTCTCCTAAGGGAGTAGCACGACAAATGAGAGCAGTGAAAAGTATCTCTGTTGAACTGTAAAGAGATGAAGAAAGTGATTTATTAATCCATATTTGTGCCCTTCTTAAAGGAAATCTAGTCGTACAGATGTAATAGTACCGCTGACAAAATGTATCAGTTGAGGGCTATGTGTTTGATCATTGTCCGTACTATGTTAGGTGAGCAGCTGCCCTTTACATTCAACTTAAACACCGTGCAATAAAAATCAAAGGGATTATTTAGGTTTAACGCAACTGCACAAAAGGACATTTTAAGGTGCACTAGTAATCATCAGACTTTGTAAATGGGCTGTCAGAGCTCATCTGTGTTCAGTGGTTGTTGTTGGTCTATGTACAACAAGGATTTAGGAGAGGATTTATCAAAAATTGAAGAACAGAATTTGTTTATTTTTAGAAATCTGTTTGCCATTTTAAAAATGTCTTGTTTCTTGGTAAACAGGTTTCAAAAGTGGGGACTAGGGGTACCTCTAAAGCAGTGTTTCTCAACCAGGGTTCTTCCAGAGATTGCTAGGGGGTCCATTAGCTATTTATGCTTTTCTAGTAAGATCTTTCTTCCTACTGACCAATATTATAAATACTCAATTATAGTATGAGTTCCTTAAGACTTGAAAGTTATTTTAAGGTTTGCCGCAGGTTAAAAAGTTAGAGAAACACTGCGCAAAAGGGATCACCAACCCATAAGTCTATTCACTTAAATAGTAGTAAATGATCTACACTTTTTAAAGGTGGCGAAAAACCAAACCTCCATTGTAGCCTAAATGCAGATAATAAATAGGATCAAATTTATTTACCATTTTATGCTGAAAAGGGATTAAAATTGTGATACATTTACAGTTAAGCTAAAGGTTTGGCAAAAAGGACAAAACTATAAAAATGGTAATATTTCTCAGCAAATTGATGTTAAATGTGCCGAGTATAATATTGCTAGAATAGTTAAGTTATTCCTATTCAATATTTAAAAAATGCACCCGTAAGTCAATAGCAGAGTTTAAGTAAAAGGAAGAAAACCACAGGGGTTATTGATCATGGATACATTGCTTATACCCAGCCCCGATCTTTGATCCTGTTTTGCCATTTTCCTAAAACACTCCCTTCCTTTTTGGATTTCAATCATTGGAATTCATAGAGTGTTACCCTTCTTTCTCCCCTGGCTATCTAATTTCTGGAAAATTGAGAACGTCATTATTTCACAACATATTGTATGTCAGAACTTCCCCTGAGGAAGCCTTCTGGATGAAACATGTCGAACTGCGAGACAATTCATGCTCTTCTCTCCCAACAGAAATTATATCCGCTGTTGGCATAAGACCATCAGACATTTACTAACAGGAGCTTTCTATGTTTAGTGCTTAAGTCCATTATCCCAATAAAAGCAAAGGATGGACGATCTCTGTGTATGCCTTAGAAGAATTTTTGTTTAGTTGCTTGGTTTTTATTACCCTACCAATGTTAAAAGGTGGACCATTTAATATGCTTGTTTATAGGTAAAAATATCTATAGTTTGGAATCCACCACCACATTGTGTTCAGTTTTCTCTTGGTGAAAGGACCATATACTCATATCCATTTAAATACTTTTACTTAATTTTTTATGTCAAACTATATGCGAACACTAATTGTAAATGATTAATTGAAGAAAAGGTTTGACAAAAAAACCCTGCTGTTTTTCTACCTTTTTTACTAATGTTCATTCTTAGGGGTTGGCATATATGATAAACTAGGAGAGAAGGAACCCTTATCCATTGCATATTGTCAATAGTAGAGCAGATACTCAAACATTCTGTTCAGCACTGTATGGGCCTTGTAATACTCTAAAGATATTAAAAACACAGCAAATGATACAAAAATAAAAACTTGGCTCAAGGTTTACATGAAGGCAGCAGATAACACCTAATATCTACCATATAGCGGAAACAAGTTAGTTCTACATATACATTGATATGAGAGTAAGCCCCAGAGCCAACATCAAGGCCAATCTTCTTTTGGAGTCCCTACACTAATGGTGGATACCAAAGCCATCCCAACCAATCAATGAGTGCATCAACAATGGAACAAGTGAAAAGCTTAGGAGTCAACTTAACTGTGGCTGCCCAGGGGCCAATGAGCCCTAACCACATGCAATCCCCCTGTATCAATGCATACTTCAGGAACAGAGGCAAGAAAACAGGAAGTTCACTCAATCAAGCTCAAGAGCCTTCATGTGAGTTTGGGGCAAATATTCACACACAGTAAGAAATACGAGGGGGCGCTGAGAAGTTCCTGGCTTTGCCCAGAAAGAAGAGGTCCAGAGTTATGAAATAACACATTTATTCAACATTATCCCCCCTGAGACTGATGTACTTGGTACAGCGTAGTTGCAGCTTTTCTACACCGTTCAAATAAAAGTCCTTTGGTTGGGCCTTAAACCAGCTTTCAGCAGCATCTTTGACGTCAGAAATGTCCTCAAAGCATTGCCCCTTCAGGTTTTTCCTCAAATTCGGGAACAGATAATAGTCCGAAGGGGCCAGGTCAGGTGAGAAGGAGGATGGTGAAAAAATTGGAAACCCAGGGTGTTCAATTTGGCAGCCAAAACGTTAGATGTGTGCGCAGGTGCTTGGTCCTGCAAAAAAAGAATCCCTTTGGTCAACTTTCCACGGCGTTTCGTCCTAAGTGCCTCCCTCAGCTGCTCCAGGAGGTTAGCATAATACTGTCCAGTGATAATAGAGCCCTGAGGTAAGTAGTCCACCAACAGAATACCGCCTTTGTCCCAGAAAACGGACGCCATTATTTTTTTGGCCGATTTCTGGGTTCGGAACTTCTTCGGCCGCGGGGACCCGCTGTGGCACCATTCCTTTGACTGTTGCTTGGTTTCAGGATCAAAGATGTGGAGACAGGTTTCATCCTCAGTCACTAACCTAGCCAAAAAGTCTTGTGCAGCTTCAAAATGGGCCAAAACGGCTTTGGATGCTTCAACTCGTTCCTTCTTCTGATCACATTTAAAACATTTCTGATCACACAGTTCAAACATTTTGGCACTCACTTCGCTGAAAGCTTGCGCATGTCTAGGATAGTGGTGATACCAAACCCAACATGCTCCCGTGAGATGTCGAGTATCTGGGCTATCTTTTTTGTGGATATTCGCCGGTCCTCAACAATCAGCTCATGGACAGCATCGCAGGTTGCAGGGTCAGTTGACGTTGGGGGGCGCCCACTGCGGGGGCTCATTTTCAACGGTGAAATGCCCAGTCTTAAAACGAGAAATCCAGGTTTTGACAGTGCTGTAGGAAAGACACTTCTACCCCAGTGTTTGTGACATCTCAGTCAAGGCCCGAAACTCCAACGACGTGAAACTCGCTTGTGCCTCTGCCATCATAGCTTCTCACTAAAAGAAAAAACAGTTTTAAGAATCGCAAAGACCTGATATTTGCACAGTTATATACTATGATATTAGGCTTTCATATGCCCCCACACTCATTTTTCTATTTCATCTGGATGGGGGCAAAGCCAGGAACTTCTCAGCACCCCCTCGTACAAAGATAAAAACAGTCTGAGATTAGTTTGCACAAAGCCAGCAGATATAGAAGACAAAAATATTTTTTTTTTTTAATCTAACTTGTTTTCAACCTTTTGAAATCCCCTGAACAGCAGAGTTTAAACATGAACAGAGTGTTTTATTGAAGGAGAGACATTGTCTGTCCCTTTCACGAAAATGAACCTTCCGGATCGCAATTTTTACTGCCCTGTCACAAAGGCCAGGAAGACCTGTAATGGTTACTCAGCAAAGACAAATTGAGTATTCTATCCTGCCAGACAGGACTGTACTGTGATATGGGGCTTTATAAATCTCATAACTAGATACACAGAAAAACAAGGTAAAACAGATCCTGTATAAGTATTTCATCTGTGTATTAGGCTGTTCGGCTCAAGTCAGCTTAATTTTGATACATTCAATGATCAGTAATATATTGTGTGTACAACTGCATCTATTATGGAGAATAACTAACCCGCTATATCAGTGTTCTTCAAACAGGGTTCTGTGGAACCCTAGGGTTCCTCCTCCAGGCATTGGTAGGGGTTCCTTGAGCAATGAGCAATTTGTTTCTCTCAGGTCAGTTTAACAGACACCATTAATCTTTTTGGCTATCTGTAAGGGTGACATACTTTCTAATAGCCAGCAATGTAAGAGGCTTTCTTCCTACTGACCATCATACTAATGATAATATTTATAGAGATAATATTTATAGCAGGGGTTCTCAAATGATCTTGATTATTAATTCAATGGTTCCCCGTGTTAAAAAGCTTGGGAAACACTGCTCTATATTATAACCCACTCAATTGTTTTCTTGTGAATAGTTTTTTCTTAATGATCAAATTGTAATCCTAAAGATAACGAGAAGCCCAAAATCCTAAATAATGTGGGGTGGACTGTGTTGGAGGTCCTGGACTATTAATATTTCTTTGTTGGACACCTTAATACATGTGGGCCTATGTATAAAATGCCATAATCATCATATTTCTGTGTTTTAAAAAACAATTTGTTAATATCTATAAATAGCCCCACAATTCAGAGGTGAATTCATGGTTCATGACGGGCCTCATCAGATCATTTAAACTTAGATTGATTTTGTGATGTTATGACATGGAACGCTATGCCCTGTAATTAATATATTGATCTATTTCAGCAATCTGTCACAATCTGTACAAGAACTTGCTATTCTTTCTCATATATTTCCTAGACAATGGTTCTACGGTTGTCAGCAGACTGGTAAATGTAAGAAATTATTGTAAATTGATGGCTAATATATCCCACAGGCTTCAATAAACAATGTATGTCTTAAATCTGAAGCTTTTAATAAGTACAGGGATGAATGTTTACAGACAGAAGTGGTGAATGCATTACATAGTGGTGCTGCATGTAAAAAGGTATTGCAACATATAAAAACTAAACAAAGGTGCAGAAATTTTTAATATACCGAAGTGTAGCCTTGTGATTAAAATATTCATATGAATCATAGCATTGGAGTAAGTTTTATCATAGCAATAGGTAATTTTTTTTAAAAACCTAATTAGATTTATTCCTCAAAATATTTATCTAAACAAAATCTTTTAATAGCTATTGAGTATGTTAGTACTGTTCAAGTTAACAAATGTATATTATAACAGTGGTTGTTATTCTCTATTAAAACTGTAACTGCCCTGGCCTGGTAATGGCCCAGCCCATTCACAATACTGCTGTGTAGTGCAGAAAACAGGAAGCTTTACTGCCTAGGGACCCAGAAAGCAGATTTAGATGAACATACCCTCTTTTAAAGATTAGGTTGCGTTTGGTCCTGGGGGATGGGTTGAAGGGAGTCTGACAAAGGATTTGTAATTGTTCTCAGAGAAGAGTCTTATAAAAGATACCTATATCTTAACACAAAACTTCATGAAGTTTCCAGATCAATAAACATAAAACATTGAAAGAAATCTCCACCTTACATGTCTAGATACATAAGACCCTCCATACTTTCATACCACAAGTTAGCTCTACCTGTGTAGCATGTAGTTTAGATTTACCCTGGGACCTAATTAAGGAATTCTTACAAACACGTTCTGCAAAGACAAAGTTTGCTGGAGGGTACTGGCATTTCCTCCTTGGCACCTCAAGCATATGACAAACTTTATTTGTGGAACTTGTGATAATTAAGTTAGAACTAACCTAAAAAGGGAATATTTCCTGGTGTAGGGAACAGTAAGAAATGGGCAATGCCTGAGTAGAAATCTAAAATATAGTTACATAGTTAGTTAGGTTGAAAAAAGATGAAAGTCCATCAAATTCAACCATGGGGACATATCCCAGATAAAACCCCATTGACATAGTTGATCCAGAGGAAGGCAAAAGAACCCTTATTAAGCCTGTTTCAATATACTCTAATTCCTTCCTGATCCCGTAAGGCAATAAGATGTTCTCTGGAAAAACAGTCTCTGTTGTCTTTAATTTAAAACTTTAATACCAGTTAAATGGTGTGCTTCTAGAAAAGCTTCTGGCTTTTTTCCTAAAGCAATCTATAGTACTTGCTAAAACTAGTAAATACTGTACTTGCAATATATACATTTTGCTTGAAAATAAGCACTTTCTGGTATGTGTGGGGGGTCTTGACCAGGGGTACCCAACAGGTAGATCACAAAGGCAACGCAAGTAGATTGCAGAGCCCTGCCTTTCAAAATAAACTCTACCATGCACAGGAGTTATTAAGTCCAGTTTTTTTTGTTAGAAGATCATTTTGATTTGGTCATTTTAAAAGTAGCTTACAAGCCAAAAAAGTATGGGCACACCTGGTCTAGACACTCCTGTGCCTATAGCCTCATGGCTGTATATCTGCAGTGTGAATCTAGGACATTGCTAGCTGCTTGGCTGGAGTTATATTGAGCAATGTCATTACTGTCCTGATCCCTGTTCTCTTTGCTGAAGGCACTGACATAAGCCAGCAAAGCCCTGCTGCTAACAATATGGCTGCCACCACACAGAGACACAGCTCAAAGCATGGCATAGTAAAACAGTAATGGGTGCAGATCGGTAGCAGGTAGACCACATAGATTTCTAGTAAATAGTTTTGCACCTTCTGTCTGCCTTTTTTATTTAGGCACAGCTTCTAGACTTTTTCTTCCACTTTAATGCCAATCAGGTATAATTAGGTTGGGATGTACTATTTCCAGTAGCAGTATGTTTCGATTTCAGAAAAAAATATACTGTTTGTTTTCAGGAAGTCAGCCAGTAATCATACACAGACAAGACTGTGAATAGATAGTACTGTCAGTCCCACAAAGACCATTACTAAATCCAATTTTTGAATGTATTCACCTATGATTGATATCCTGTCCAAAGATGATTGCAAAACAAATAGGTTGCAGTTACAAGCCCATCTTCCTCATCTCTCCTGAGCTCTGCGCTCACAAATAGCCCACCAATACATGAATAATCCTGGCATTAGAGAGGGCTGACCCTATTTGCTGTCAGTATAAAAAAGCATTGATTAGCCTTCTTTTATCTAGCACACAGCATGCAGAAAGTGTGGGTGTGGGATTAATAAAATGTAGACTCACTTTCTTGATTTCCCTGCAGTTTTAGAACTTCCCTTATTTGTTGAGATGTTGCTCCTCTAGCTCCCAGTTTTATCATTCCTAGAATCAAAGTGGCACCGAGTGGGGAAAAAATAATGTTCTCTTCTGTGTCAATGGAACATATTGCCCGGTGCAGATCCACAGCAAATTCAGTAATAGTGTCCCCCCAGAGCCTTGGCGCTGCTTCGGTTACACTAACTCCAGCCAGAGTCACAGCAAACAGCAGTATAAGGGGTCTCTTCATTGTTATACAATCTCCAAGTACTCTTCTGGGTTCTGAAAATACACAGTTAAAAAAAAGAAAAGGTAGCTGCGGGATTACCAGTTTACTGTCTCTAAACATTTGCTGAGTTTAAAATAGGATGTAAACTATAAACAGAAAAAAAATTGGGTGACAATACAGGAACAAACTGGAACAACAAACTACATAGTGAGAACAGCAATTCTTTCATTAATGACTAATAACATTTCATGAAAGATACAGATTTTAAAATGTTAAAAGTTACTTTTTAATATAAATTGACATGTTAAAGATTATTTGAGATCTTGGTGGTGGATTGGGTTTATATATATTTTAAATTGATACCTGAGATTTAAAGTGAAAATATGATATCTTCTATCATTAATAACATTTATGGCCCTGATTTACTAAAGCTCTCCAAGGCTGGAGAGGATACACTTTCATCAGTGAAGCTGGGTGATCCTTCTTAAAAGGAAATTGCTATTTGCTGGCAAATGTTTTCAATCCTGTACCAAATCTATTCCAGGTTTGCTGGAGTCAAACAATTCTCCTAATTATGTGGCATTACATAGGGAAATACATATGGAGGAACACACATTCATGAGTTAGGGCAGCCACAAAAAATTGTGAGTGCACTGTAGTGATGGTCCAATAACACTGACACAGTTTCATCTTTATCCTATACACTGCGACAACATGATGTGTGTACTTTTATATGATTTCATAGGTTACACCATAGTGACATCTAAAATTATTTCAGCGTGATTTATGCTTATATGCTATCTTTGCTTTGCTATGATCACAGCAGAACACAGTGCCAGAACTGAAATACATACCCTGCAATCAGAGATGGTTTAAACCTATGCTCATGAGATGTCACTGGAAACGATTTTTCCTGATCATTTCCAATGACACTAGAACCAACAAGTGCTGTACTCGTCATGATTTGGTTTTACAGAGATGGGGGGGGGAGGAAGAAGCACTGTGCTGCACTTTCCTCCATTAAAGACTAGAGTGGTCATCTCCGGTCAGCTGTTCATTGATCCACCAGATGGATAGATGAACAACGTCAAGGAACAGGCTATGATCACCATGATTCATTGCAGGCGACAATCATGCCCTATCAATCAGGGTCCTAGAAAAGTATTGGTTTTGAATTCCCCCTCGTGAAGAAACATAAAGGTTGTAGCTGGGGCCCTTAAACCTGCCTAGGGTTGACTTGTGGATTATACGGCTCTGCCGGCAATTGCTAGAAACACAGAAGCTGGCTAACATGTAAATATACTCCTATATGCAGAAGTACATGGACAGCTCCACGATATATATTGAATATGCATTACACATGCCAAAATTTTAAAAATGATAACAAACGTAAAATACAAATTCTGGTTATTGGAAAATATAAAATTCCCTCTGTCCCAATCATGATTTAGCCTGACCTTGTGTATTCCTATACATATATACTTTGTACCCCCAAAACAAAATATATTTCCACCCATTAAAAGCAGTAAAGACAACCTGCAAGTTGTATTCTTTGGGCAATTAATTATTTGCATATTTCACTTTTTCACACAAAATAACCCGTACTAATTTTACCGCACACAAAGAGACTTTAGAAAACTTTTTTCGTATCCATTTTGCTACTTATTTAGAAATATATGATACTCACTTGTTTAACAGCTCAGCATTTCCCCTGACAAGAAAAGTAAATGTCTCTGAACGTAGAGGGAACAAGTACAGCCGTTTAATCTGTCAGGCTAGTGATTAATTTCTAAAATGTCAGAGTATGTTTGTTGACATAGCTATCTTGAAACATTTAAAACCAAGCTAAAATTTTACTTCTGAACGTAAGTGTAAATTTTGTACTTGTATTATGTAATAAACACTGTTAAACCTGAACAAATTTCAGTTGTTGTAATAAGAAGAAAGTTTATAGAGGTTAGTTTTAACTTTATTGGAGCTAACAGTCACCCCATAGAACATAGTTTAAGGAGGATTCTAGGTTTATGCAGGTAACCTCCATTTAATTTTTAATGGTAACCTCTATTCCTTTTTATTGGTGTCTAATACTGGACTTCTAACTTGTATTTATTTATTTCAGGTCTAAAGGTAATTTATTATTTGTTCTGTCACAACATTAAAGACAAATAGTACTGGGCCTGACCACCAAGGACCTGTGGGGAGTGAAGGATCATTTTTATATTGGTCTCCAGTCTTTGTGCCAAGGAAGCCCGGGCCAGAGCTCGAGCTTTATCTATCATAGCTCTCTTGTCACATATGTCTCCTAACATTGACAAGGCCACCGTTCATCTAAAAAACATCTGGAAAGTTTCTTAGTAAATATTTACAACTAAACACTTGTAGACAAATGTGTAAGCTACAGAACAGTTTTTATTCTTCACACTTCTGTAAGTGTAGTAGTGCTGGAGTCATAGCATAGTAAGTATTATAACTACATTGGCCCTAATTAGGATATACAACATCTGGTTTGGTGACATTATTACAGGTTTCATCCCTTTTTCTTCAAACTGTGTTATTTACAAATTAGTCTGCAGGAAGATACATTTTCTTGGGAATAACCAGAGCCTAGCAGACATCTAAGAAATTTAGGAAGCAGCCTGGGCCCCAGAGGGTTAAGGAAGGCCATACTGAGGGTATATAGTCACTATTTTCGGCCTCATTATTATCACCTTTGCTTTTCCAACAGATAACGCCAGAGCTTACCAAATCCTGCAAAATGATGGCAGGAAGAAGGGGTTACAGGTATTCATCACTTATCAATTTACCTGCGTAATGACAGCTTAGACAGCCTAATGTTACAGTACACAGTACAAGAACTGTACAGAGTCTGGCAGAGCGGTGTCTCTTATGTCATCCTCCCAGCTCAGTTCCCTGTCCTGTATACCATCTCTCATATCTCTCTCCATCCTTAAGCTGGGTCTTGCAGGGTGTTTGTGATTCTGACACTAACACATGCTGCACATTCCCAGCTCTGACCTTCTCTTCTCTACTGTACTCCTCACTTATCAAACAATCCTCCTAATGACCAGGTCATAGGAATAAAACTTGGTAATAAAGTAAGAAGCATTTGTATCTGTAACCTAGTGTAATGCAGTAATTCCAGTTTATCAGTTTAGAACCTGCACATTTTGCACTGCTGAGACTAGTGGGGATGATTACTGAATAGCCATATATTACACTTGGCTTCTTAAAGCATTAAAAAAAAAGTCCACATTCTGTCACTTGGCACTGCCATTTTCTTCCTGGATACGATCTTTGGCCATCTTAACTGGCAGGGGTGACATGCTCCACAGGTGTTTATACAGAGTTTATTCATTTCCAGCAAGCACAGAGAAAGCTGGGATTGCCAGGTATCCTGGCATGTGCAGCTCAGATTGTTTCCAATTTTCTGGACTGATCTGGCTGATAGGACGTAATTGTTGCAAAAGGGACATTGTTTGTCCCTTTCTGTGAAATGACTTACCTGATCAAGCATTTTTAAAAGGGGAACTTTTAAGCCCTGAAACACTTAAGCTACATACACACGCCCAATGGTTCTCGTCCGATAATCGGCTCAGGGCCGATATCGGACGAGAATCTGGCGTGTGTACAGCGCCTGTTGTCCATCGTCCGAACGACTGTACTGACGAATCCACGTAGGATGAACGCAGATCGATCCTAATGAAAGGGAAGGTGGAGAGCGCACAGCAGGTTGCTGCTCCGTCGGTCACCCCCTCCTCTCTACATAAAGCAGAACGGGGCTGTATGTACAGCACTCGTTCATCCATCGTGCATTCCTTAGTCGCTGGAAAGGCTCATGAAAGATCCTTTACATCAACTATTATTGCACATGTGTACGCAGCTTAAGACCAATATAGACTGGAGGGGCGTAAATTCTCCAGTAAAAAGGCTCCTTTCCTATTGGCTTGGGACATAGGAGTATTGTAAAAGTAACATAAGCATCCTGTAGAGCAGCCATTCACATAACCCAAAGTTTCCCCAGAGGTTGCAAGGGGGCCCTTGGGCTTTGAATGATTGACCTTAGACTGCTAGCCAATGTCAGATAGGGCAGGGAGGACTAGCAAGATGCAACTGCTGGTCTTTTGAGTGAAAAGAGAATCAGAAATGGTGAAACTGCAGCCACAATAACAGACCAGTTTGTACAATTATATCTCCTCAGCTTCTCATTTTGGTGAGATCTGCAACTCCTGCTTTCCCAAGAGTATTAGAATGTTATTAAACTAATTGCTCTTCATGAGATTTCATTCAGGGATTTCCCATGTATCACTATATATTAAAATACACATATTTGCTCAGATCAGGAAGACAAGGTATATACAGTATATGATAGGTAACTGTTGTAGGCTTGGGTACCAGTACAGCCACTAGGTGGAGCTCATACACACATCTTCTGAAGTCTACACAAGGAATGATACTTTCAAGTGTTAAAATTTGGGATTTTATATTTTTGTCATTTAGTGTATCTCTTGCAGCCTTTGCTGCTGTTTAACCAATATACTACCTTTGTTGACTATCACTTGTTTGCTCTCAATTAAACAGTCTGATCTGCTATGATTCATTTATTTGTTTTTTTTTTTTTACATAGCATAGGTTTCAGCAACATTGTAACCTCATGTAGGGTGGCACATTCCTTTTTTCTGGTTTATTTTTTTTTTCCTCATAGAAGTACTTAGCAGTATATGTCCTATTGAGGCTGCCTACATATAACTCTTCAATACATAAGACTCTGACCCGGAATAAGTATTCGATTGTAAGCTCTTCTGGGCAGGGTCATCGCCCTTATCTTGGTGAATATGGCAAAGTCAGTGGAGTAACTGACTAAGCTGAGTGAATTATTCATTGCAGGGCAAGTGACTACAATTTCTGATTCCATCCAGATTCAGAAATTCAGAGTTGGAACTGGTATATAGCTCCAATCAAAACTGACCGCAATTAATAATTGAAACTATCCAATCACCACATTTTACTTTATAATTTATGTTTATGATTTAATAAAGCTCATCAAGCTAGGTGAAGATAGACTATCATAGGAGAACGTGGGACAAGCAAACCTGGATTGTTTTTTTAAAAAAAAAATTTGCTAAATTGGCAAATGTTTTCAATCCTGGACCAAATTTATTCCAGGTTGCAATCTAGCTTCTGAAAAAAAGCCCACATTAACTGGAAGTTAACATCAGGTTTTAAAGCGTGTTAACAAAGCTTTTGCACAAGCAGGGGCCTCTATCTTACATAAAGGTCACCAGTGTGATTCCATTCACTAGTAGTCCCTATAGTAGAAAGAGAAAATAGTATAAAATTAAAAGGTTTTGTTACTCTCCTTACTATAGAGCCGGGTAGTGTACATTACCTCTATAAGTTGAGCAGATCCTATGCATTTATTTTAAATGGAGAATTCTGAAAATGTAGGAAATCAATGATTAATGGAGCATACAAGTACAATAAGATCACACTTTAGGTGCACTGATACTTAACATGTTTAGATATAAATTGAGAAATGTTTGAAAATGTGGTAAAACTGAACATCTTTATGAGATTTCCTAAATCTTTAGTGTAAGTAAATATTTGTTTTCTGTAGTTATTTCACATAATTTACTATAAGCTTTTGGGCAATGAGCCATTTGTACAGGCTACCTGTCTATTAGCCTCAGTTAAGAAGTTCCAAGATTTTAGCATTTGGAATCATTAAGGGATATAAACATTTTCAGATTTCAGTGGACGTACTGTTAAAGTCAAAGGAAACCAGTTTTTTTATCTACGAACCCTATTTGATGTTCTTTCTGACCCTGCACCAGGAGAGAGAGCAGCATTGGCCTAACTTTAAAGACTGACTACAAGCAATGCACAAAAACACCCCAATATTAAAAAACAACACACATGCATATTGTATTGAGACAACATTTTACTGAGTTTAGCTTTAAACAGTATTTACTGCAGTACCATTTGTTTCAGCAGATTGATATAAAAGATTTGATATATATGTTGATGTTTAAATTGGTATATGTTCTGTTGTTTTTATTTGAACACCAGAGGGTAGCTGTAATGGTTGATTCCTGCCTATAAGAAAACTGCATGTGCAATGATTTCTTGCATTGTCATGGATGTGGGTGTTTACACTCAGCTCTGTAAAGCACAATGGGGTGGCTACAAATGGAAACATTCTGAACGAAGTATGATTTGTACCCACAGGCATTTAGGATATGCTGTTCTCTGACAGACATGTAAGGTATTTATGGGGACTTGTTGAGCACATATTTTTGGAGCGCCATGCAGGAAGAATGTATCATTACGGCAAAAAACAAGTATGAATTTTTTTTATTTTACTTTAGAAACACTTTAAGTAAGCAGAAAAAACAAAGTGTGGTGGAAATTAGTACTGTGGCAATACTTGTGTGTATCACAACATTGCAGATCAAACAAATGATTGAAATGATTGCTATGGCTGAAAGTTGATAGAAGCTCCAAAAGCTGCAAGTGTATGTACAGCATTAGAATGTAAAGGGAACTATAATGTATTGTGTTAAATTGTATGTATTTATTTAAAAAATAGCGTATACATGTACAAATTGATGATTCCCACAGCATTATGAGTTAGAGTTAAAGAGTGCACAGTAGTAGTAGTAGTAGTAGTTAGAGTTAAAAAGTGCACAGTAGTTTTTAGTCCATTTTCAGTCTTTTATACAAACCACGGATAGAGTTGCATGGTGGGAGGAGTGGTCAGTATAAAGAATCAGTTCTCTCAATTACTTGTGTTTGTAAGTTTTAACTTGAGCTACTGAACTGTTTAAAAGCATGTTGTTTACAGAGAGATCCTGGAAAACGTGAAAACCAGCCTAAAGCTTTATCTGTTGGCAGATTTAAAGGATGCAGAATGTGAAGTATTGTGTATTATTCTGAATATATATGTATATTTATAGAAGAAAAAAAAATAGTTTTAATAACCATAAGAGATAAGTATGGATGAAACTAGGAGAAAGAGGGATTTCTGGAAAATCTATAAATATTTAATGAGAAAGCAATCAACGTGAATATCAACTAGACATAGTTCAACTAGGACATCAAAAATCTTAAATGATTCCTTAAGGGACTTGTTTGTAGTAGCAAATGCTAAAAAAAAGTAACATATTTAGTACAATATATATATATATATATATATATATATATATATATATATATAAATATACAACTTGGTGTAAAAACAAATATTATATACTGGTAATAATACCATATTAATATATGGAGTGATGGTACTAAAGTCAGATATAATGCATATATACATATCTGTATACATGTAAATATATATATATATATATATATATATATATAGTAAATTAAAATGAGATAAAACATCTCTATATAGTGTCATTTAGGCTAGGCTATGGAATGTACCCATAGCTATGACTATAGATTAAGATATGCACATTTGTGAATATCAGCAGTTACTGATAGCACGTTTAGAAAGTTGTACCTTGTATTTTAAGCCTTTAAATATAAAAAAAATACAGTCAGTATTACAGTTACATGTTGCTTATTGTTTTGATGCAAATATTTTATTTACAGTTTTTAGTAAATTGCCTGCACAGTGATTTGTCTATGCCTTTCGGCACGTATCACACTGCTATTTTTCCTTCTGTCTTGTTGGTTTCTTGTTTCTCTTTATCCTGGACTCTGGAAACATTCTGTCATTTAGTTGTTTTGCTTTTAGTTCACGTTCCAAAATTTCTCTTGGGAAGAGGCTCCCCTCGTCAAACACAGCTTTCAGCGCTAGAATAGTGAAACACATTTACATTATTCATGTGGCTGGCAAGTATTCAAAAAGTCTTTATTAACACCAACGATTGCTGAACTGACCCAGTTTTACATTGTTCTCCCCTCTCACTATTATCTTAGGCAATGTGACATTCCTATAAGACCAAGGGCAGAATCAATGCACAAATAATAAAAGTCGTTCAGAGAATATATGCAGTTGCTGTGTACTTTCAGCCAACTGATTCTGATACATTTTTCAGAAAGTATTATATTTGAATCACTTACACATAGGATTATCCTTTTTGTAAAATGTAAATCCTCATTTACATTACATTTACAAAAACATATAGGGTGGATTTTCCAATAATCTAGCTACACAAAGACTGATGTTTTGTCAATTAGGTCTAAAGATCTGAGAAGTTTTTGTTCTCTTAATGATCACCAAGAATTCAAGTTTTACAATTTATTATTTTTTCTTCTGAATACTGTTGATCTGAATTGTGCATAATTGGGTCTGCTAAAGGTTTCAATGCAGCACTTAGTAGTAAAAAGAAAGAGAGAGAAAGTCTCAAATTCACCAAATGTTATTGCCCTCAATCAATTTAGATTGGATTGCAGCCCCAGGGGTAGCAGGGCACTAAACTTGTTTTGGTGTTAATAGTTTACTACACGCTGGCAGCCATAAGCTCTCGGTACAATGGGAATGACAAGGTGCCTCTGATACCAAAAGCCAGTCCAAGAAAAGAAATCACAGGCTGCAACATTTGTGTGATTGGGGAATGCTGTGGATTAGTTAGGAAGTTGGATGTTGTCCAGATTTTAATGGGTCGACGGAGGGAAGGACGAGGAATTTGCTTATTAAAGGTCACATTTTCAAAATGTATTTTCTGGGTTTTGTAAACTATATTGTTCACTAACAAATTAAAATTGTGAAATGCTTTTATCTCAATTGAGGTCACAAAACTAAAAATGCAGTTGCATGGAAATTGTACTAAAACTTGGTAAGTTTCCAAAAAATGGCAATGACATGGATAGCAGAGGTGTCCAAGTAGAAATGGAAATGATTCAGATTTTTGTGTTTTCATAAAATGGTATTATTGGTCAGAGACAATACAAAATGACTATTAAGGTGTTTCATGAAGGCCACTTCTTCGAGAATGGTGTATCCTTCACTTTATGGTTCTAGGGTAGCAGGTATTCCTGAATTCCATGAAGAGTCTACAACAGATATTCTCAGCCAGGGTTCCTCTAGAGATTGCTAGGGGTTTCTTGAGCTTTGGATGGTTGACTTCCAAGTTGCTGATACATAATTGGTTCTTAAGTCAACACCACATTCAGTACCAGCAGCATAACATTAGAGGTAACTAAATAGTAGATATTTTTATACAGAGAAAATGTTGGTTTGTGGATTGTAAATGAACCTGAACTCAAAAGTGGAGTTTTGTTGTGCTATAGGTAACATTTAGAAATATCAATCATACCCAATTAGTACCCTGAATAAGATATGTAATTATATTGGTTAGAATTCTGCTGTGCACTTTCTGGTATGTGAGCATGCCTAGGCACTACTACAGTGCTTACAGCCTCAAAACTGTATATCTGCAGTGTGAAATCTAAAAATGGGGAAAAATGCCTTATAAACCTGGAACTAATTTCTGTATTTCACTTGGTTTACTGTCACAGTATAGGAAAACCAGACAAATGTTATAAGCAACATTTAAAAGAAAATGCTGGTGTATACCTGGAAATAATTGTTCTCATTTCACAACAGTCACACCAAAGTTTTGCACCCAGTTTTTAAAGATGGGAAACATAAAATATGTATGCTACATAGTGGCTATAATGTTGCTCTCATGTCCTGCATAATAAACTATGTTGTATGTTGTCATTAATTTTAAATCCTGTCAGTTTTTTTCTGTCTTACAGTACCTCCAATAAAATATACCTGGCCACTTTTCTGGGGCTAACACTACCAATATCACTGTGTAGCACCTGTTTTTGCTGGATAAGTAAATGAGTGTTATTTTCGCTAATGCACTGAATTATTTAGGTGCCATAAATTCCTTTATCATGTGTAGATGTGTAAAATATGTGTTCTGTTAGTGCCGAAAATTTGTTAGCTAAACCTTTTAGAATCAAAGTTCCTGAGCCAAAGCACTTACATTTTCAGAAGCCAAAACCTAATGTACTGTTATATCTGGAATGCTTAAGTACAGATATTATAGAAACTGATGAGCACATAATCTTTGTGATTACTTACTTTCTGTGAACGTAGGAACTTCTACAACCTTAGAACATTCATCTTCTGTATTTTCTCCAAAATATTTGTCAGGATTTATAATAAAATCTGGTTTGCTTATTTCCAAAGTTTCCTGCAGAGCATCTATGTTTAACAAGCTGAAGGTGCCTGCAATCGGTCATAAATATCATTAGCACATATGTATGTATAATTTTCATAATTTTCAAGATTATTATTCTGTCCTCATTTGTATGTTTTCCTGTGTGGATTTTTCTGGGTTTCCTAGCTTCTATTCAAAATCTGAAGTGCTAGGTTGAGATCTATCTATCTAAGTAATCCCCACATTGGGCTTGATATAATAAACCATATGCATATATCAATAACCATATGGGTAGTATCAATATATTGTCAGAATCTTCATTGAGAGGAAGTCTGCACTAAGGAGGATCTGCCACCGAGGGGAGTCTGCACTGAGGAGTTGTCTACAATGATGGAGGTTGTAAAGATAAAAGAATGCAATCCCAGATTTCATACTTCATTATGGCAATAGTCACAAACAATCACCTCCTAGATTAGACTACAGTAAACAAAAAGAAATGACCTTAAAAAAAGGGGAGAGACAACAAAGGTGAATACACATGTCAGTAAACTCAAGGCCATATACACAATTATCAACACTGAACAGTGATGTTTATGTAAATTCAGACACGTTTCGTGGGATACCCGCTTCTTCAGGGAATATACTATGTATACAAACATGACGTGCAACTAATGTGATATGAGACTGGGAAAGAGACTGAGGCAGGGTTACCCTGACCAGCAAGATCCAAAACTGGCTAATAGGCAAGAGGAACATGAGTAATCTACGCAACTGTCACTGTTACTGTTCAATGGTTGGCTGATTGATTTTCATCTGATTCAGCAAATTAAACAGAATAAGTGACTGTCCGTTAATATATATTTTACCCCTGCCTGATCTGCATCTGACAGTCATGGGCTGCACATATCAGAAAATACACAATCTTTATCATCTCACAAACATTATGTCATTGACATAATCATAAATGTAGAATTCAAGCAATCTAGAAAATGGACTTTAATGCCTTTGTTCTGTCCAACAAATAATTACTACTCAGTCTGTCCCCTCACCAACTCCCTCTTCTAAATAAAATGTATAAATAAAATCTAAATGTATAGAACACACAGGAACTTAGAAACAAAGTGGCCATAGACATATTCTCCTTCTGACCTGTAACACCTATCAATTGGTAAGGCTTCAACTGATTTCAAATATAAAGCTACAAAATCACAGGTAATACAAACAATTCAAAACATAACTGGGGGTATACACAATATATTTTCTTCTGTATTTCTGTTACAATTAAAGCCTCCCCTACTGTAGATACTCAGCTTTCAGAACATGTAATAGATATATATATTATATACATGTACAGATCTACATATATATTTTAACTTCAGATGGTTTGGGCTTACTTTTTTAATATATAATTGAAAATGTGTTACATTTACATCTATTTTTAGGGTTTGTTTGTGTTTTCTGCTTACTTTTCACTGGACTGTATTCAAATCTGAAGACAATATTTTACATCAAGTTTCAGGTTTTCTTTGCAAGTTTAATGAACAGTTTTCTACAAGAACAAATCAAAACCCACCTTTAAGAAGCACTGTGACTGCTAATATTTTATTTATAGCGGTCAGTACTACAGTAAAAATGTCATAAATTTAATATAGATCAAGCATTATAAAAATGTCATTGCCACTGCACTTACCGACGCTATGCGGGACTGAATCTCCAATGAAGTTTGAATGCAACTTTTCTTTTAATGCATTTTCTCTGTATTTTTTACCCAAGATTGTGTTTTCCCATGGACTGTTTCTAAGTAAACAAAAATATTGTGGAAAAGTTATATCTGTTCATAGTTCTGACTCCAATATAATACATGGCTTATGTTACAGGCAATTTTTAAGACTAAAGCGACAGATTAAAATATTGTATCAAGGTGTAGCTATATTGTTATTTAAATGTGTTCTGGTATAGTTAGGTAAAAGTATATCCAAAGAAAAGATATTTCATTGTTATGGAATATGCTTATAATCTTCGTCAGTTTTCTGCTGTAATACACAAATAATATGGGTAATAATCCTCAAAAGCCATCTCAAACTCGTTGAACTATTAGGCAGTTATCACTGGAACTACACCTTTGCCACTGGAATCATGTTTTTCACTGACCTTTGTATTAACAACTGTAAAATTTTGGTATATGTAGATGCAGCTAGTCATTCAACCACTTTTTGTAAATGGAGAAGCTACAAAATTTATTCAGCATTCCAGAAACAAGCCCATTTGAATTATGACTAACCATATACCATGACCTAGATGGAAGAAGAGCCGTTACTGACAAAGCTTTGTGTTGCCAATCACCATCTGTCCTTGTGGCAATGGTCATCAGGACAATTAGGCTCATTAGGCCAGTGGTCGCCAACCTTTTGGACCTCACGGACCACTAAGTTTACGGACTCCAGACCGCGCATGCATAGGGAGCTGTTTGTCACTCAAATGGGAAGAAACTTTCCCCAGAGTGACGTCATGATACCAGAACCTGCACATTCTACCATCGCAGGTCTGAGCCGGCCATGGCATAGTGGGTGGATTGTGTCCAGAGACACAACACTCCCACTGCCCTGAGCCTGAGAGCTATATGGGGGACATAGTTTGCGTCTCTGGCCGGTGTGCCCAACCAGGGGGTCCTTCTCCTGACTCACGCTGGGGGGCACATCGGCCAGAGCTGTGGACCACCAAAATTTTCTCACAGACCACTGAAAGAGAGTACTGAACAAATACTAAAGGTATGATTAAAGTAAATACAACTTTACAAAAGTAATGTACTAATGTTTAATGTATCAACCGCAATAAATAAATACAACAGTTCCACCTTGGCTCCTACTTTTTGCCCTAGTTATTTAATCAGCCCATGAATGCAGCATTTCTAGTGTATATTATTATTTTTAGGATTATTCTTAGGAACGAAAATAATTATTTAGAACTCAATGATTAGATGTTTAAATGGTCGCCTAAAAAGACTTGTACATCGACTCTTTAAAGCAGTTAGATTCAGGCAATCATTTGGCAACCACCGTTATAAGGAGACAATGAGGTTAATTTAATGATGAAGTAAAATCAGTTGCATCAGAAAAGTATGTTTCCTATTTGCAAAGTAAAGAGCAAGTGTAAAATCTGAAACACAAAATCCTTGTTTGCAATTAGCAAATAGTTATACGCAGTGTAACCTTATATATAATCCAAAAGAACTATCACTTTACATAACGAACATTCACTTTGCCAAATACCTATTTCCTATCCTTTAGAAAATCAACACCAACAATAAAGATCTCGGAAATTCCTATTCCATGAATATTACATATATAATAAGTTTCCCCTTGGAAGGTGAATGTTGCATCAGATGTAATTTCTCCCATTACTTTGGTTTGTTGGGTGCTATATCTACCTCCCATGAGCAGATGAAGTCTTGAAACTGCTTAGAAAACTATGGATGACATTGTTTATATGGACATCACATCCACTTAATTGTAGGCGATAGCGGGAAACGATCAATAAAGGCTGAAAAAGTTCATGACATATACAATGATACTCAGTAAATTAATTGTTCTCTCCAACCTTAAACAAAAACATAATTTGTACATACTTGAAGGGCAAGTCCTCTTTATCTTCAATTATCAAATCTTGTAGATGAGAGGCAAGCTCTTCTTCTGTTTCATTATTGGAAGAGGCCAAGCCCTCTTCTGTTACCTCTGCACTTTCTAATTTATTATCTGCTACAAGTTGAGGAGGACATTTCTCAATTCTCCAGTGTTCTTCCTACACAACAAGATACAAGCAGAGATTATATGAAGAAACCTTTACTGTGTTTGTATTGATTAGATTTAAACAAGAATCACTAGCAATTCTTCAACTGGAAGGGTCAACAACTTTTAGCATTCTAGCACATCAGGGTTATGGATGATTCCTATGAGGCATAAGGGTGTGATGTGATTAAAAATGATTGAGAATTATAGTGGACAGTGCAGTCACAACAAGCCATTACTAGTTTTAAAACACAGAAATTTTATAGGGATCCTCATATTCTCTCTGGGCATAATAAAGAGACAGAATTTTTAATCACGTTACCATCTTCTAATCATAAACCTCACTCTTTATCATGCCCCATGAATGTGTAACAGTTGATCCTTTCATCATTGTCCCAATCTCTACTACTTTGTCATTTTTCATAAAGATAAAGTTCATGATTTCTTAATAAACCTATGCACAATATAAACAGAAATGTGCTGTTTTTTGTTCAGATTCAGAGGGTCAAATTATTCCTGCCTTGTAAATTACCCTTTCTGTTTTTATCAATAGCACTATCTGTACAAACCTGTAAATCTGATACTTTGGTTTCCCTTTACTATATAAAAACATGATCTTTAGTAAATTACAATTGGATTACAAAAACAAAGCTGAGAGTGTGAATGTGTTTATATGTGTGTGGTAGAAGTATTAGGAATTCCCTAAAGAGGGGTGGGATAGATTTTTCTATATACCCAGTTAAAGACTGTTCGGTTCTATGTAACTAGGATACAATAAATTATTCTAAAGAGAACACCCAAAATGTCTCCAGCCCAAATAGGACATTAGCATAACATTTCATTGAACTTTAAATTTTCATTTTTAAGAAGTGGAATCTTTTCCT
Source organism: Pyxicephalus adspersus (assembly GCF_032062135.1). Lineage (NCBI taxonomy): Eukaryota > Metazoa > Chordata > Amphibia > Anura > Pyxicephalidae > Pyxicephalus > Pyxicephalus adspersus. The sequence goes on from NC_092861.1 coordinate 47,382,720, forward strand.
TCCAGTGTGCATCCATCCCTTATATTGTTGACACTAAGGGTGACATAGGTGCATATTAATGCTATTTGTATCATTTAGAATTGTATTTTCCTGTATCTAAAAAAAGTTTTGACTTCAAATACTCTTTACCTGCTTTTACAAAGAAGTATTGTTTTTACCTGTCCAAACACTCCAAGTGGATTTCCATACACATCACTGACACATATACTGCAATCTGCTGATGAAGAGATGATCAGGAGACATTGGTTGTGTGTACAAGTTTCTATGTGTGTGACACAGTCACTGTGAGGTTGAAATGATGATACAAAGGGAGGGAGTTCATCACACTTGCATTCACTGTAGTCAGTGCAATAATCCTGTATGAAATTGGATGGCATATTGTAATTAGACTGTAAAATAATGACCTATCTTCAAGTCCAAGTGGGTATAATTATTCAAAAGAAAAACTTTACTTTAGCAGTCAGCAGCAAAACCATTTAGAAATAGAAATTTTTAACTGGTTGCTAAGGTGAATTTGAACAATATTCCACGTCTATAATAAATGCAGTTATAATAGGATATAAGATACATTTGTTTGTAGTTTGGTGGTAAGAGACCTAAGTAGCTCTTATCCTGCTCATCGGTTCAGGGATTGTCCACAACAATAAAGAAGTAATGTACATGCTCATTTTTCGAATCATCCTTTCAAGGTCAGCCAACATCACATAAGAGAACATCAGTCAAGGTAGCCAGTGTTTAATACTCTTTCATGTCACAACAACATTACAGAATAGATCACAAAAATGAGCACGGTAGCTACAAGATTAAGAAAATATAAAAAAAAGATGTGCCCCTTCAACCATTTTGTTGTCACTCCACAATTGATCAAAGATGCCAATGTCCATGAGCAGCATTTGAAAAAAAGCTTTGATGTATTGCAGTTTCTTCTTTTTAGCAGGAGAAAAAAGTGTCACAGCAGAACATTAGAGCTGGTCCTGTGTACCTGGTTTGTTACATTCCCCACAAAAATAAAGTCAAATAAAATACTAATGAGCATGCTATGGCCAGCTGAAAGTCAAGTATTATACAATGTGTTTTTGTCATTTTAATTTTGGATATAGTTAAAAAAGGATCCGTATGTATCTTCTGTAACCAGGCTGGCTTATGTCCCAGTTCTTCCTTTTGTAGCTGGAACTTTGCATGTCTGTCTCCTTCTTGATAAACATGTTTTTAACTGCCCACAAATGTTGATTTTTCTACAAAGCTGGCACCAAATAAAAATATTATGAAATGATGTAGGTAAGGTTTGAGAGGGGTACTTATTTTTTATAGAGGTTATAACTATTTTTTACTGTACCAAAAACTTTATATTTGGCTTTAGCTGTACAACAACCCTTCCCAATATTTGCATGACTGTGCACATCATTGGCTATTGCATTGCTACATATTTCTGAAATTGCCGGTATTGCTATATTTGACTTCTAATCTAGGCAGATATGGGGCTGGATTTAGTGATGCCATTACCATGCTGCTCACTGTTCTCCTTGCTGGAGTCCAAACTCTACCTAGGTGGTTAACCCAAAATAGAGGCATAGTGATGTACAAGGAATGGTAAATTAGTAATAGGAAAAGATCTGCTGCAAGGAGACCACAAGCAAACTGATAGCTAATTATTTGCCCTCTGTCTGCTTTTTTGAGTACAACTTCCAGAGTTCATTTCAACTTTAAATTAGCTGGAGGAGGAGCAGATTGCAAATTTCTCTCAGTATAGGCTCTAATTGCACATACATTTTTCTTCCTAAATGTTTTTGAGTGTCCTAAGCACCTCTAAACCCTGGAATTTGCATTCCCTCTGCTTGCTTTAATGACAGCCTAACAATGCTGAGCAGTAGGTAGCCACATTGCACATTTGAATTCAACTGCAACATAGTTCTGAAAGTTGCTATGAGTGCTTGTTGTGCATGAATGTTGTATGTTAGATTGCCATCTAATAACTCATAACTATGAGATATGTTTATTTTAAATAAAAAAAGTGAATTTTTTGTGTATACAAGGTATTGTGCATTACCTGTATGTTCCAAACTTTAATCCACCCATCAAGATCACCTGTAATAAGATAATTGTTTGTTTTGTCAGTGGCCATAACTATGAAACTAGCTCCTTCATGAGCTACAAACTCAGCCATTATTTGGTTTCTGAATATATTCCAAAATCTAACATAGCCCGATCCTCCACATGACACCAAGTTTGCACCACCTGAAACAAAAGAGGTAATGGTGTGATTAAAACATAGTAAATATAATTGGTAAACTGTTAGGCAATTTACTATACCCCATACAGCCTACATATGATATGCTAAACAGCTCCTAGAGAAGCTTTAAGACTAATGGAGCAATATAATTTGTAATAAGTGATGAGACTAAAATAAAACAATCAAAATACTTTGTTTGAAGAGTTAACCACACCATCCCTTCAAGTGTAACTAAAATTCCAATTTAAAAAAATGTGCAAACAGGTAGGTTTTATTGCAGGAAGGGACAGACAATGTCATTTCTGCAATAAAACATATTCAACTGCCTGATCATTCTCTTAACTGTTAAAATTGTGTCATAAGTTGCACATGTACAGCTCATCATTGGTTGCTGGGATATCCTGCACATGCCAGCTTCACCTGCAGCTGGAAGAGAAGAAGGAAAAACATAGCAGTGCCCATGATGGAATAGGAACAGGTGGGATTAAATTTGGTTTAGATCTGCTTTTAGTGGCAGCAGCAGAAAAAATTTAATTATAGTGTAGCCATTACAATCTCATCACCTCAACATATTTGAACTATTTTAAGGGGATACCCAAACATGCAGTTCTTGACAGGCAGCTAAAAAATGTAAATGACCTAAAGGTTTTTTGCTGAAAGAATGGACAACTTTTCAATATGGGAAAAAACACAGCCTTATTCAAAACCAACTCAAAAGACTGAGTCATTTATAAAGTGATCAATACACAATATTGGGAGCTAAGAGCATGAAATCTTTTGATTTGGACCATTTAATTATGTATTTAAGTATTGTATTGTGAAATATTGTATGATGTCTAATAGTTAATTTAAATCACAATAAAAAAAGAAATAGGTTAGGACTGATAACTCATGTTTTCCTATTTCTTACAAAATCTCTCAGGTGTACATAAACCCAAGAGCACAAATATAAAGAAAGAATGATTATTTCAGCTCTAAGTTACTAACAAGTTATTATGGTTTGTTAAGTTGCTTACCAAATCTGTGTGATTAAAAACACAGAACATTTCATAAACTTTATACACGATAACTAAAAACTAAAGGAACAAAGCTAAGAAATCAATATTCTGTGTGAAAAAAAAGCACAAGGAAAAAAGTTGGCATGGAAGCAGAAAAGTTTTTGAGGACACAAACAAACAAAAAAACAATTTGGCAAGAAGTATGGAGCCAGCGGCAAGGTAAAAACATGATGAGAATACTACTACAAAATACACTTCTGTACAACAAGGCTGTCCAGCCAATGGCACATTTTAATAAAGAAGCTTGGATTGATATCCCACATTCCTAAGGCTATGTGGTACTGATCCTCTCTGATGTTACTAATTTTATTTTTCAAGTTTGTCCCTTATGATTCAAAATGAAGTGTCCTTGTAGGAAGTGTTGTGTTTTATGTCAAAGTAATTTAAATGGTATCTTAAATATGTTTCCTAAACTCTAGGAATAGTAAGAGGACTTTAAAGGAAACGTGCTGTAAAATAAAATCAAAATCTGCCACTAGAAATGGCATTCTAAAAATACTAGTTGTCTGGTTGCATGTGGTATCAATATTTGCAAAGTCACTGTTCGGAAACTAGCTCAGAACTCCTGATCCTGCATGCCTATTCTAAATAAGTGTTAAAAGGTTCTGAAACAATGGCCAAGCTAAGTGTCAGTTTTCCCCAGTACAGGCTTTCATTAAATTACAGATTGAATAAGGCTCTGTAGCTAGTTGCCTGACTACTGCGCTGACCCTTCTGATTAGAGCAAACTGTTATTCAAGATATATTTGTAAAATATATAATAAATACTTATCTTTCCTGTTGCACATGCTGTTAAAAGCAAATCCCTTTTTAACTAGCAGTCCCCTGAAATCCTTTAGGAAATGAATACTTATGGGAGCTTGGATCTCCTGGGCCCCCCCCCAGCTCCTGCTGTTTTTCCTACTGACTTTTACATCATATCTCTATACTGACCAAGAACAAGTATGCACATCATGAGTTTTGATCCCACATGTTGCATAAATGTTCTGAACTTTCAGATAAAATAGCAGGTTTAATATAGAAGCCTGTCCTTACAGCTGTTATAAATTAAAGCAGCAAATACCATTAGTAACATATAGTATACTAGTAAAAAAATGACCAAATACCATTCTTGTGTAACCACTTGTTATTAGTAATACCACATTGCAATACACACTTTTATATATATATATATATATATATATATATATATATATATATATATATATATATATATATATA
>NC_092861.1:47387504-47427229 GCF_032062135.1 Pyxicephalus adspersus
ACCAAAAATAGTGAATCTTTTCTGACAGTTTCCTGGTGCAATCAGGCAGGTATGAAAGATTATTGAAGAAGGGACATTGTCTGTCCTTTTTTTCTATAGATTCACCTTGCTGTGCCCTGCTTATAGGTAAAAGCCTGCAAATACTTTTTTTTTAACCAGACTGGTCTCACTTCAGGTTGTTTTGGACCTCTGATTCCATTCCTTCTGAGCTAAACCATTGCAAGGAGCAGGATATGTAGTATGTAGTAGAGACATTTAATGTGTCCTCTGGTCTCACACAAGAAAGTCCTGCTTCTTCTGATATCCAATTGCATCAGCCGAAGTGACCGATAACTGGCAGCCAAATAAATGGAGGCTTTTAGTTTCATTGATAGGCAGAGAAAGCTTAGGAGAAAATATTAACATTTGAGTTTAGATATGTTTTAAATTCCAGTTCTTCATTTAGAAAAAAGTAAACTGTAAAAGCTACATATAAAAACAAACTGCATGAAGTCATTTACTAAGTACAATGTTGTGATGAATGGGTAAACTTTATTCACCATCAACTTCACTGATTCAGAAAATTGACCCGAACGGCTTTTAATCATGTATTTTCATGACTGTTTCTTGGTTGTTTTAGTTGTGTTTATTCTTCATCAATACATTTTTTTTGTGTTTTGACAGTATGTCTGCAGTGTTTCAGTAAACCTACCAATTATATTCTTCTGAAAAGAAGGCTGCTCAGCCAGGTCTGTACAAATGAGATTATGCACAGTGTGTGAGGTCATTGTATACTGCTGTGTTCTCCATCCAAAGTCACAGTGTCTGCTGCTACTAAAAAGTCATTCCTCATTATTTCAAATCTATAAAATTAAGAAATCTTAAAAGTACCTCTGACTTAATGAATGTTCTTCTCTTCAAAGTGAACAATATCAAAGCAAATTAATTAAAGACTTGGGTCAGATTTTCATATTTCCACAAAAAGGAAAAAAGAAAACATAAGAATGCTATTTAGCATGCTGCTTTAGTACACAAGTTGAGTATGCTGGATTTAGGTCATTTATTTTATTGAATTGATATTACTTGCTACCATTTTAACAATGATTATGATTGTGGTGGATTTGTTCATATTATATCTGTATGTTATTGTTTGCTTTACATATCTATTCAAAAACATTTTTTTATTGTAGGAAAAAGACATTGTTGCTGATAACTATACATAAAAAGCCAAATATTTGCCTTTGCCATCTCTAGGTACCACCTATAATAGATTCAACTTAAAATCATTGCTGCCAGCAGGGAGGCAGCATCACATAGCCTATTGTAAATAGGTTTCTGGTTTTAGACTATGCCTGGCCCCAATATTTGTAACAATTAGTGCTTGCTGACTGTAGGTTTATTGTAAAGAAGGTGAATGAGGTACAGACAACAACACAGGAACCCTGACATATTTTACACAGAAGTCCTTACTTGTAAGAACCTAGGACATTGAGGTGTTAAAGTCTGAACTCCTGTACAATAACCTATTGATAGATCAGATTTAAACTTTCCTCATAATTGGTATGGAGTACATCCCTTCACCAAGTAGTAATTCCAGACTATTTCTTAGCTTTTATCACTCTAACCAAAAGCAAAAAAAAAGTCTTGTTTGGAGACTGGAGGTGGAATTTAGGTCATTCTGCAGTAGCAATCTCTGTGCCAACTTGTTACTTTGCTGAGAAATCCAAAGACCATAAATCTTTGAACTTCTGAAGCAATAATTATTAGCAGAGGTTGTGAGAACTGCCTGGACTGATTAACACTACAGGGGTATTTCAGTGAAGCAAAGCGTAACCTGATGGGTTGTTGTAGGTCATGACCAATACTACCATCATGAGCGCTCTTTGGCTTTGCATTGCTTAATAGGCGAATACAAGGCAGACAAGATTTGCTTCTTTACTAAAAGTAAGGTATGGTTATTATACATTTGTAATTGAAAATCAGGGAACACACTTTGATTGAATATCTCAAACACCAGCCCTCATGTATAGAAAAACTGTGTTTTATTATTTTTGGATCCAGTTGGTATAGGTGTCAGTTTGATTTGTGCTTTATTTGTCCTACTGATGAGATTTCCCTTTATTTGTCCTTAAGACACCACAGGGAGTAAGAGAAAATCCAGTTCTTACATAAACAGGTGTCCCTACTGAAAGTTTTTTGGATTATAAATGTAATTCTTCCTGACATTGGTCACCAGGGCTGATAGGAATGATAAGTCTACTTAGGAGGCAAAGTCGTCAATAAAAAAAACTTGACAGGAGTTGTAACTATTTTCTACTCTATTCAAAACCTAAAACAAAAATGATTTTGCTGTACATACACATGTGTGTTATTACTATTTTAAAAGTAATTTAATGTTTTTAAATCTGCAACTTTGAATAAAATAATACCTAGTATTTCTGCTATAAAAGTTATTGTTCAAGTTTTTTTTAGTTTTAGGGTGACAGCATTTTGTCCTTGTCTCCCAATAGCCCTATTGTGTTGTCAACCTCATTTTAAAAGCTTCCAATGGAGACTACAGCAGGCTTTTTGAACACATAATACACAAACATAGGGCACCCGTTCTGAAAAATGCCATGCAACCATCGCTGGATTGCACACATATAAACTGGAAGTGGCTGCATAGGATCATCAGTAACAAAGAAGAAAGGTGAGAGCAAGTATATTATTTCACAAAAATTAATTGTTTATAATGTACAGTGTTTTAGCAAACGAAATGCCATTCACTTAAGGTTTAGATCTCCTTTAATTTACCATCAATGGCATCATCCCTCATTACCAGTATGAAATTGTTATGGAAAATAATATGGCTGCCAGCAGGAAAAAAGCTGTCTGTAGCCAATCTGTGCAGCGGTAGGAATGTGTTAGAATATAATCTGTGGAAAGCTTTCACCTGTTGCTGAGATATGCTTTCTAGCCCCAAGGAAAAACAATCTTGTTACAGTGTTATTGCTGTCAGAGTCTGTGTTGCAGAAGCCGCTCAGCGAGCGTGTATATCTTCCAGAGGATGACGAGGAAAGACTTCTTTTACCAGCACTGTGTACCTGAGAGTCTGAAACAAAAACAAATTTTGAATTTTACCTTAAAAATGAATATTTTCATGGTTTATTCATGCTATATGTTGTAGAATTAAGCAAGACATTCCATTACATACCGCAATTGCATTTATACCAGTTTTAAGTGTTATGTATTTTATTTTAATTGTAGTGTTTTGAAATAGAATTTATTTTTTCACTAAAATTTTTGGGAAAGTGCAAGAGAAGGATGATAGTGACTGCCCAATGCTTGTTCTTGTGGGTACACTGCAATATAATATAACTACGGTGCATAGTTTTCTGGGTGCCCTGAATCATAATGACACCAGAGTGCATTGTCTCATGGGTTCCATGAATAATAATATCACCAGAGTGCATGGCCTTCGGAGTGTCCTGCATCATAAATGGCAAGGTGCAAAGCCAGCTGAATGTACTACATCATAATGCCACTATGGTACATGGCCTTTTCCATGTCCTGTATCATAAAGGCATCAGAGTATATGGTCTAATAGGCAACTCACATCATAATTACACCACAATGCATAATTTAATGGGTTCCCTGCATATTATTAACAACAGGGTTCATGGTCCTATAGGTACACTACATTATAATGACACCTTTGCTCATGGTTCCCTGCATATTATAATACTGGGATTTATAGGTCTCTACATCATTAACATGCCAAGGTGCATGGCCTCATGTGTGCACTGCACAAAAATTACACAATACACCATATGGTATACAATCTAAAAATATAACAAAAAATGCCTTCTGTCCCATTCACTAACCGGGAGTAGATGAGAAACCCTGCTCTCTGAAAGGATACATGAATGGGGGAAGGGACCAAGCTTGGAACATACTGTAGAATATGTTCCAATATGTACAATGGAACATACTGTAGAATATGTCTGGCATGGGTCTACAGGACTTATGTACTAAGTAATTTCTACCTGGCGATCCAAATAACTATCCTATTAGACCCATTGCAAGCTAAGGAGCAGGATGAGAGCCCCAAAACCTGAACCTTTAAAATGAGTCAGCAATGGCATCTCCCATGCTTATGGCCTCACAGATTGACTTTATTTTTTGCAGATGTAAATGGACCATCTAAAATAGAACTTGAAGGTCCAGTTTAATGGAATGTTATGAATAGTAATCACATTCTTAGAATTCCCTAGCGATAAGAATATATTTTCAGTAAGTCTCTGAATGGTATATCAACCGAGTACTCTTAAAATCAATGTTAATGGAAGAGCAGCGCATGGGATGAAGATGTACGGTGATCATTCACTGCTGTGTTTGTAAGCATACAATTACCCATAATGCTACAGAACAGCAAGAAAATATATTTCCATAGACACAATCTGTTGGATGTAATTGCAAAGGATTGAGGCAGTGAACATATTAAATTATAGTTAACCTAATAAAAAGTACTTGGTAGAAGTCAATTATTTAAGCATGCATTTTATTTTCCTAATAACTTAATGAGTTGTAGTGTCATAAAATTGTTACATCTTTCATTCTTTAACAAAATACAAGTATCTCATCCATTATAATCAGTGCCTCTGAGATTGTTAATTACATCAACTTAATTCTAGAAACCTATACATTGCATATGGAGGAACTATGCAAATTATATTTTTTCATGGCATCAATATAATTAAGGTTGAAGTACTGGTATATTAATTATAATGCACTTGATCAGGTTCTTTATTCAATTAAGTTGGGAAAGCAGGAAGCAGATTGCATGCCAGGGAGTAGCTCGGCTGTCTGACTGAAATGGAAACGCCATAATGCACTCTTGACTTGAGTGGTGAGTTGCAATTATACAATGTTTAATTTATTTTATGTAAAATGTGTGCTTATTTAAATGCTTACTGAAACAGGGGCAATTAAAGTGGTATATAAAAAAAGACTTTAGGATGGAGAATTGTGGGCAATAACTATTTGCACATTCATACATGGATTTCCGTGCACTGTGGTAATGTAGTTTATTTAGAATTCACAAAGCATTTAAATCTGTGTTATAGTGTACACTTGTGTGTGTTACAGTATACAGGCATTCTTCCTTACTGTATATGAGCAGCATCACATATACATAGCACATTCCAATATGTAAAAACATAAAATTTAGCTATCTCATAGATGTGAATCCATCTAACACAAGTATTTCAAAATAAAAATGGATATGCAAAGATTTGATTAGCTATCCAAAATAAACTAGAAAATCTGATATGTCAATATGTCTGAAATAGGGATTGCCTGTAAAGCCCCACAGCAACCGGTACTTTTGAGTATTTCATTCTGATAAATTCATTATGGACATTAATCAGGCCCTTACTATTCTCAGAGTGTGTGTCCATGCACCAAAAATGTGTTTTTGTGGATTGAGCTGATTGATCTTGCTAATGACAGGGTGGCATCTGGTTAGATTCTCTTATACCCATATTATTTGATTAGCTATCCAGATTATATATTTATTATGATAGTCTCATTATATTTTTGTAAATAATGAGGCCAAAGCAATAAAATGTCAGGTCTGAAACACAAATATAAATAAATACATAGTTTCAGTTTATTATTGGAGTCTAATAACCAAATGTCTGGTTGGGAGAATCATTCAGCCTGCTATATTAAAATTGACCAATTCAGACTGTATACAAAACATATCACACTAAGTTACCTTAAGTGAAAACTAAGGGCCTGACATATTAAAGTTTATGCCCATACACTAAACTGACACATGAATAATGTATAAATAAGACAATCTTTTCCTTGCAGTATTTATGCACAAACTCCAGCACAGATACAGATAATTTACTTATATGAGTTGTTTGTTATGGATTGTACCCTGCAACAAAATATATGCCAGCTAAACTGTGATTTGTCTACAATGTAATTTTTTTCTATTGTTTTTGGGGCCCTCTTACTTATCTCACTATTGTTCCTATGACCATTTCCTCTTAAGAAACCTATTGCCATTGGGGATGATACCATTATCATATTTTATATATTACTGCTTGAGTAGCACATATTGGGATGTTTGAACACTTAAAAAAAACATGATTGAATGCTTTTTCAAGATTGTTTACATGTATTGAATATGTACCTGATTTGGACCCCATAGTCCTAGCAGGGTTAGGATAAAGTTTTCTTGAAGCATTTTCTGTATTGTTATTCCAGACAATAATTTCTCCATCATAACTGCCTGCATGTGAACAAAAGTGAAATTGTAAAAAAAAAAAAAGGTTCCATATTTGTAATATTATTGTATTAAAACCATAGTCTTCCTATTACTTAGAATAAAATATTTCAATATTTTTGAGGAAAAAATGTAGGCATGTATTGTAATGCATCATCATTGTGTTCCAGAATCATGCAAAGGAGCAGATAAAAATCAAGTCAAAACGAACTATATGGAAATCTTATATAAATATATAAATATATATATATATATATATATATATATATATATATATATAAATAAATATATAAACAAGATTGCCATATAGCTATATATAACTTTCATGAATATTTATTAAGTTTGAATCTCTCCACATTGATGCTAACCTGTAAGACCTCATAAAAGTAACTAAAAATTAAAACTAAAATGACCTTGCCTTCTGTATAAGTTTTTCTTCTCATTTCTTGTGCTTACTTTTTATTCCACGATAGTTTAGTGTAGATTTATGACATATCCAAGATTAAGCAACCAAATATACATGATAAAACATTTCTCTGTGGAGAACATTATGGGTTTAGGTTGATGGAAAACTACACAGTATACTTGCACCACATTTTATACTGTAACTATATTCTGATCTAGACACCCTTCCTGGATGTAACTCCATCTCTTGCATGTTAAAAACATTTTATAGTTGGTATCCATGGATCAGTTGCTGGTGGATTTTGACTAGCCACATTTTAACATTTTGTATAAATGGGTACAATTGTAGAATACTGGTATACATTGTGGACAGTGTGGATGTGTTAGGATCTCTTGGGTTTATTTGATTTCTGTGTTCTTAAAAATAAAATAAGTTCTCATCTCTTATCACTTTACTTAAATAGGTGCCTCCTCCTTTCCTGCCTCCGTGACCAAACAAGAAGTGATAAAAATCTGATGAACCAATCTCCTCTGCCCCATAAAAGCTTGCGGGGGGCTCTACTTTTCTATTTATGGGTCAGTGTGTCAGGTCATAGATCTTTTATAGGAATTTTCTATTCACCAAGACCTATTATATCATGGTGTATTCAAGATTCAGATAGTTGATCAGGGTAGTAATCAGGCTATATGCCTTAACATATACATGCTCAGTAAATGCTGATAATATGCATTGTTAGCTAAATTCATGTCATCAGTATACAGTGCAGAACGCTGATCAAGATGCTTTATCACTTCTGTGCAAATTACAAGCAGGTACTTACAGTGTATAGTATTGTATACAAAAGCAGAGGGACCTTTCCAATAAATATTTGTGCATAACAGATATGTACATGGCTGATATTACTGCTTCCATACGTGGGGGTAAACAACAAGCAGCAATCTCTATGGCTTAGTAAACACCAGAGAGATGTAAAATGCTTTATGTTTTATAAGGATTGCTGGCTTACATATCCATTCAGAGGCTAGTCAAGAAGCCAATTCTTCGAGTGATCATTAACTCTAACTAGATTGTTATGATAGCGGGAGCATTATTCTCCAACTCATATAAATAAAATGTACTGTTGTGTCTGCATATGCCACTAATCATTACTGCAAATATTGGCAAAATGCGTCCAAGCAACAGCTACAATATAGCTAAGGTCACAGACATTCAAATAAACTATGTAAAAATCATTTTTACTTCTATGAATAAAGTGAACTGTAAAGAAATAGTGTCACAAATATCAACACATTTCTCTAGAAATGAGAGGTTTAGTACAGTAAGAGAGGACCCCACACAGCTCAGTGCATACAATTAATCTGTGAGTATTATAGCCAGTGATGCAAATATGTTCAATACATTGTTTTAGTGAATCCAGCAGTTTTTGAAAACTCTTGCAGAATGAAAATGCTTATAAAGGGAGACAAGGAGCAAGGATCCAGGCACTACATGTCATTTGGGCACATTGGTTGCCACATATGCTGACCTGCTGTCTCACTTTGTGTGGTGGATCCACTACAGAAGGAGCATCTGGAGAATAATTAGGGCATGAAAATATTCACAAGTTTTGCACTGAACTCACTTAAACAACCAAGCATATTTGCACACTGAAGGACTGCTGCTCATTAAAATTCATGAAATCCTGCTACTTGCACTTGCATTTGTTTGATCTAGGATATATTAAAATATCATTTGGTGGTGAAAAAATAGAGAATATGCTGTTTTGTACTTAGGGTAGTTTAGGTAATTATTTTTAACATAACAACAAATAATGAAGGGATGCTTTTGCCAAGGGAACAGGCCAAGGATAGTATTAAGGAGCTTCCATAACCCTCAGAATTCATTAAAAGCCCACTGCAACCTTAAAAATGCCATTATTTTACGTACCAATACCCCGCCCCCCGCCCTGTTAGCTCCATTACATTCATAAAGTTTCCACAAAAGTTTCAGGGGGAAATAATTATCTTCTATTTCGCTCAATCCTAGTTTTTTTCTTCTGAAAGTTGTCTGGCTAATAGTCTGAATAATAATTCGCTACAGATTTAAGCCCTGAGTCTTGACAGCGACAGATGAACGAATGAGCACTGTAAAAAATGTCCATTCTGTTCTATGCAGAGGAGAGGGGGAAGTGACAAGAACAACACTCTCTGTGCTCTCCTACATAGAAATGCACAGAGGTAATTCCTGATCGGCCATTGCAGCGGGGACCACTATACACATTGGATTCTTGCCTAGGACAAACAGTCCTGGACAAGACAATCATATGATCTGTGTATATTGCTTTGGTTAGAAGAAAGTGAGATGGTCTTATGACAGGCAGCTATCATTTTTGAAAGAGAATAGTAATGTTTTTTGATACTTTTTTTTTTTTTTAATAGATTAACCCAGTCTAACAGAAAACATAATAGGTATTGTGGGACATTGATTTACACCCTGTAGGTAAATTTCGTTTTTGGTCATTTGGACTTTTGGTAATGTCTCCACAAAGGGACATATTTTCTTGTTACAATACTGAGACCTACCATTTGGTTATAATACAAGCAGACAGATCCAAATGGCAATCAGTAAGACTCAGTTCAGACCGGCGGTGAGTTTGGGATGTGTTTCTGCTTCCCCGAGCTAGTGACACTCTGCCTTGAGGAAGATGTGACATGTAGCCTCTGCTCATGGCAGCCCAATAAACAATGAATTAGGTGGCAGTAAACCATTCAGTACCTGTCACTACTGCCCACTTTCAAACCTGCTGCTGCCTGCAGTACCCACCAAGGGTACCCACCTCCAGGATCTTTCTTTTTACACAGAGCAAGGCAAAGTTTACATAGAGAAGATTTATTTGTTACATTAAAAACAGAGTTCCAGAGGTATATATTTGTCTTTGCACTACTGTGTTTGGAAGATTGTGTCTAATGGATCTCTTGCATACAGTGAAAAGGGGGTCTAAGCACTACTTGTGCACAAGTGCCCTCTGCTGTCTACACGTGTAATTGCCTGTGTATGAAAGCTAATCTGCTGTAATAAATAGCAATCTTAATTCTCTTGGAATTCAACACTGCATTTCAGCTCTTGGCATAAAGGCTTGGGTCTGAGGCTTAATATCTACAAATAAATGAAGAAATTTGTTTTGGATAGAAAATAATGCTTTCTTTGTGCCTAGCTTGACCTAGCGCCTAAGCTTTCTTAGCTTTCATTATTTTCTCAGGTAGACACATACATGAATGTGCCAGGGAATATTTAATCCTGCTGCTATATATAAATAAATTAATTTGCTAAAAGCTGTAATTTCACTGAACACCAGTAATGCATGAACATTTCTGCTAGAAAGAAAGATTGTATTATTCAAGTTATTTAGTGCAATCTCTGAACTGAAAACTGATACAAGAGAAAATTATTGTCTTTCTGGTCACACAAGAACAAGTCTGTCAAGTTCTGACAAATCTGACAAAGTTTTGTATGTGAAGATATACTGGTAGAATTGCTACAGCTGAGACACAGTTTTATAGTAAATAGTAATATAATTGAGAGTCAGATAAGGACAGTTACAGAGAGTCGAGCAGAGCTGTTCTTTATCTATTTTATTTTGTGAGGTTGTTTTGTTTGTTAATGTAGGCATACACTGCATTAAGGTTGGTGATCCAAGTGATCCAAGTAAATTGGCTGCCTTTATTAAGACTGCAGGAGAAGATGCATTGTAGTACTGTTTAGCATAAATAACACCACATCACACCAACACACAGAGAGCTCACTGCTATGTGTGGCACTAAACACATCTTGGTATGCATTATCAAAACACATACATATGAACTGGTACTTAATGTGATGGTCAGCCCTAATTACCCCACAGGATAAAAAAAAAGTTAAGCAAAAAGCATCCTTGGTTTTCTTTAGTACCTGATACATTAAAGTGTATTGTATTATTTCTCAGCTACCAATCACATTTACAGCTGCTTTTAGATGTTCAATTCTGTTAGGTACTACATCAAACACAAAGGGCAATTTACTAAAGTAATTGAGGATGTTCACTCACCATGGTGAATTATCACATTGCGAATAATATTCAATCACATGCAAGGATTAAAATCAGGATTTTTCCTTGCACATACCAGGATGGATAAAGTCAGCAGACCTTCATTTACTAAGTAAATTATTAGTTGCAAGGACATAATTCCTTTTTCCATGTAGATAGCCTACTTTCCTTTAATAAATCAGTGCTAAAAGGGAGACATTTGGTCAACATAAGCAGATCAGCAGGTAGCAGATCAGTCCACTCTACATGGAAGGCACTTTGTGAAATTTGTTTATAATGGGTAACATTAAGATAATTTATCTGAATAGACATGGACAGATCATCAGGAATAACTTTCTAAAGATATTACCCATGTCCAATTCTCTGTCCGGTAGTCAAAATACATTTTATTGTGCACTGAGGGGTATACAATATTCAGGCATAGTAGAACTTTCTGGGAATTGTTGTGGGACACTTGTGATAATGACCCCTTTTCTAAAAACTTTATCAGAATTATTATTATTTGAGGTTTTTCAGGACTATGAACATGTAGACAGCTGGTGGAGGCAAAGGTAAACTGTTATGTGCTTATGTCTTCTGTATAGCATTCTGATATGATTTACTAATATGCTTTACTGTATCATTCTCTATATACATGCATAGAACATGATGGGAGATTTGTAGCACATCATTTTTAATCTCTTACCTGTGACAAGACTTTGTGGGGGCAAAAAAGCTGCACTTAATATATCATCATGGTGCTGTACCCCCCCTTTCCATTCGGAAGGCTGTACAAGGTATTGAGATAGAGTGTTCAGGCGGAAAACTGTGATCATCCTTAAAAGAAATGTATTAAAATATTATTATTTAATCTACACAATAAAGAATGCAGTACTGCACTGGGTTGCAGGGGGGTACAAGGTGCAATGACTGTTTAAATGGGTAGAAGCCAATAGCAGCTCTACTAAAATTATTAAAATATAATTCTGATTCATTGTTATGAGTTACTACTCACTGTACTGCTTTATTGAATACGATTGTGTGTTCAAGTAATATTTTGTATAAAATGGATGCAGGTGAACACATACCTTCAATAATGTTAAATATGTTATTAAGACTTCATCATCACCTATATGTTTAGTGAGATCATTACATCAAGGTTGACATGCACAGTCTACAATGTTTATATCTCAGTAAATGAATGGGGACAGCCCAATGGGTCATGCATATGGTAAGGAACTCACCCATGGAATGAATCAGTTCATGTGCCTGATTTATTAAAGCTCTGAAAGGCTGGAGAGGATACACTTTCATCAGTGAAGCTGGGTGATCCAGCAAACCTGTTATGGAACTGGTCCAGGATTGAAAACATTTGCTAACAAATAGCAAATCACTTTTAAGAGATCATTTTAAGGTTTGATGGATCTCCCAGCTATCCTCACAACCCTCGGAAAGCTTTATTAAATCAGGCCCTATGCTTCCAGCCTTATGCATAGGAACAGAATGTTGTTGAGTTTACTAAATGACATGATTTACTAAATGAGATGAGAACGTAGTTAATATGGTAAAGTTACATTCACTTTGAATACCTAATCATGTGCAAGGAAATAAAAACGATAATATCAAAATAGTATTGCATGATTGGATGACTAAACTGAACACATCTTCAATTTATTTCCTAGGGTAAGTCGACCTTTACTATGCTGAATCAGCATTCTCATTTTTTAGTAATTAAATTCATTTGATTGCTAATTTTCTGCCCTATGCACCACTTATTACATGCAGCAGACAATACAGTCTGTGTGGATAGGAATGCACAGAACAATGATGGTAGAAATATGCATCAAATGCATAGAAATATAACAGGTTAATCTACTCTATATAGTTACTCAAGAAAAATTTCCCGACCCCCATATAGCAAAAGAGAATGCTGCTGAAAATAAATCTTTTCATTTCATGTATGCACTTTGTAGCTACAGTTTTGATACATGAGTAATTATTAGGGCTTTTGTTGGTATTTTGAGGATGAAGCAGTAATCCTACTTCTGGACCCACTGTAACAGAGCAAAAGCATATACTTTCAAATTAAAAACCAGGTGCTGTATCTCCTCATTTTCTCCACAGTAATATTATTATCTAACCACACTTACACATAGCTCAGTACTCTCAAGCCAACTGTTTCCTTATTCAAATAGAAGGTCAACTATACTATGTTAAAG
This sequence comes from Pyxicephalus adspersus, assembly GCF_032062135.1. Classification (NCBI taxonomy): domain Eukaryota; kingdom Metazoa; phylum Chordata; class Amphibia; order Anura; family Pyxicephalidae; genus Pyxicephalus; species Pyxicephalus adspersus. The sequence continues at coordinate 47,400,428 of NC_092861.1, forward strand.
TGTTTTCTTACCGCCCTGGCCTTGCTAAAAGTCAGTGTACATACATCTTAACAATACACTTGACAATGTCTTGGTAACTACAAATACAGAACATTTTAGATCAAATAATGTACAGTACAACTTGTTAATTAATGGATTTTGCAGCATTTTCTAGTAGAGGCCCCTTACCTCTCCCATCCAACGACTAATATTGTTCTCTTAAGTACCAGTATCTGAGAAATTTCTGCCGCACGGTCTCTTCCAGCATTTAACTTATGATGACAATGACCATTGAAATCCCATATCTTGAAGAAAGCACAACAATAAAATCAGCTTTTAGTTGCCTGTTTATTTTACTATTACAATAACAAATTAAATAATTGAACTTGAAAGCAAATACAATATTCAGTTTTAATGTGTATATTAAAAAAAATATTGCTTAGGTTTTCATAGCTTTATCAATAATATGATTGCAGCATCTTGAAATATTAAGACAAGGGATGGACCATAATATTGATCAGAATGAATTGATGAATGATATACTAAACAGAGAGAGGCAGAATATACAAAATAAAAAAACTAACATTCTGAGTTATAAAAGTAGCATTAATGCAATAAGATAATTCAAACTTTGGCAAACATAGAAAGTGCTCTGATTAGATATTGGATGTCTTAGAGGGTAGTCTGGATGCCATGTGGGCACTGTGACAGTAATTAGATCTATATCTTACTCCTAGTGAGACAGGTAGAATGTACAGAGTGCTTGTGGCATATGTACATGTCTTCCATGTCATGCCTAATATTACTCATGCATTTTGTTTGATAATTGCTTACTTATTTGCTCAAAATATGCGAAGATTTGAACAAGATCCCATGGGCTTCATTTGGGTTCATTGTCTAAACGTTTAGAAACTTTAAGAAAGTTATCTGAAAGCTTTTCCCTAATGGTAATAGTAACTTCAGTGCCTTTACTTTTGTCACATATCGTCTGAAACAATGGCCCTGATTTATGAAAGCTCTCCAAGGCTGGAGAGAATACACTTTCAGAAATGAACTGGGTGATCCAGAAAACATGGAATTGATTTTTAAAAATCATTTGCTATTTGCTAGCAAATGTTTTGAATCCTGGACCAGATCCATAACAGGTTTGCTGGATCACCCAGCTTCACTGATGAAAGTGTATCATCTCCAGCCTTGGAGAGCTTTCATAAATCAGGGTCAATAGGTCACTGCTGTATGAGAAGAGAATCAGGAAAAAGTATGGGTTGTGATTCTTATTCCTTCAGCTACTTCCTTTTAGCTATTTGGTGGCTACCTATTTTTAGTAGCTGCCCACTTGTTGCCCATTCACTATTTTTATTAGAGATGTATTAACTACCTTTTTTTCTAGGTATTTGTCAAGTCACAGCTGTTTATTAAGAGGACTATAATTTTAATAAATTAATCCCCTGCAGACCTGTTAACATAATATCAAATAAAATGGGTTCATGTCAAAAGATTGGCTATAGGGAATTACATATTCTGGGTCAGTAAAACAGTAATCATATGTGTAATTGTTTTCTAGATTTTTAAAAATCATTTGCTATTTGCTAGCAAATGTTTTGAATCCTTGACCAGATCCATTCCAGGTTTGCTGGATCACCCAGTTCACTTCTGAAAGTGTATTTTCTCTAGCCTTGGAGAGCTTTCATAAATCAGGGTCAATAGGTTACTGCTGTATGAGAAGAGAATCAGGAAAAAGTATGGGTTGCGATTCTTATTCCTTCAGCTACTTCCTTTTAGCTATTTGGTGGCTGCCTATTTTTAGTAGCTGCCCACTTGTTGCCCATTCACTATTTTTATTAGAGATGTACCGGTAATAACTACCTTTTTTTTCTAGGTATTGTCAAGTCACAGCTGTTTATTAAGAGGACTATAATTTTAATAAATTAATCCCCTGCAGACCTGTTAACATAGTATCAAATAAAATGGGTTCATGTCAAAAGATTGGCTATAGGGAATTACATATTCTGGGTCAGTAAAACAGTAATCATATGTGTAATTGTTTTCTAAATTATTAGTACTTATTTGCTCAATTTATCTATTTTGTGGATATTATACATTTTTTTGTCAGTCTATTTTGTGCATATTATTTTTCTCTTACTGGTTTAGTGAAATGCTCAGTACACTTTTTTGCACCTTAATGTAATTTAATTTTATTCCACACTATGACTGTTACCTATGTCTGTTGATATATGTTGGCATTTTGGTTGCTAAAAAAAATAATCAGTTTAATTATGCAACCTTGAACACAACAAAATATGTTTTTGTTCTATATTTCATACACATAATTGGGTAATTAAAGCAAAAACCGCTTCAATTTATTTATTGAGTGAACATTCTGTATTTGTTTAGTAAATAAATCCTATTGTGTGCCAGCACCTAACAATCCTAGTATGACAGAAGTGATGCTCAGGCTTAGGTTGGGATCCCATTACAGTGCACTGAGCGGTAAAGAGGACTCTCCAGTTTCAGAAGGACCTGCCAAATAAAATAATCAAGCCTGCAGAATCTCTTACATGGCAGTAACACAAATTGCTATCACATGCAGGGCATAGTTTTTCCTAATTATTTTTACTTCTAAATTTGGATAAGAGTTGGCTGAATCTTCTCTTCCATTTGTAAAAACATCTGCCATAGCACTGTCAGTTAAACGCTACAACTTTTATTCAGGGCCATGGAAGGTGGCCTTTGCAGTGAACATAAAGCTGCAAAATCAGACCACAGATTGCAAAGAGATAGCCAATTGCTATTGTTCCTGTAGACTAGGGTTGGTGTTATGGTTTGCATTAACATTTCACAAATGATTTTGCATGTTGGTGTTTTAGCTTCTAATCAGCATAATACAATATAATAAGTAGACACAATTTAGAACATTTTTCTAATAATAAATTAGTTTAGAAGCACATGAACAGATGCTGGGTCATTTTAATCCCATTTTAATCAAGTGTCAATATTTCTGTGTTGCAGTACTTAATAGATATTCCTTTTCAGTAAATCTCAGGAGAACAATGAACATATTTTTGGAATGATTTCCTTTGCAAGTCCTTGACTATGTTGTTAGCCTCACGTCTTCATGCCATAGCATATAACACGGAAACTCAACTCAATTTACTCATTAAGCCTTATTTCAATTAGGTCTCACAACAGATTTAGGGTCAGGTATCCCAATAGTTAACAGGTTTACCTTTGCAGAGTTTTGTGTGATCTAGGTGCTAGAATCAGTGTTGTAGGTAGTGATTAATGTTGGGAGCACATTATCTATAAATATGCAGCAATGTGTAGGTCAAATATTTGACCCTTGGTATTTTATACCAAATGTAAGACTACTTGGCCTTTGTACGGGGAGGAATAAACTCGCCCAGCTGTTGATGACAAATGGGATGTAATTTAGACATGATGGAAAATTGACTTACATGATGATAACATCTGCATGTGTATGGGGTTATTACAACATATCTTGTATGATCCAAAATTTAACACTGATGCCAAACATCTGAATCTGTAAGATTTGGCATGTGTTTCCCTCCTGCTCTGAACTAGAAATGGGCTGGGTAGCCAGCACAATGTATTCGTAGACTTATAATCATTCCATGTAATCATTTCTTTTACAGCTATCACTGGTTAACAGCATGAGTAATCCCAGTGAACAAACAGAGATCCGTTATATATCATAAATCACGTTTTCCTCACCTTTACTGTGCCATCAGTGCTTCCTGTTAGTAGCCTGGTTTCACTTGCATCTAGAGCCATAGTGCTAATCTCTGCATTTCCATGACACCCTGCAAACTGTTTGATTTTCCGTCCAGTGTCTATCATCCAGAAAGTAATTGTTGATCCGGTGTCTGAGCTAATGACCTGGAAAGTAGTGGAAAACTAATATTTTACTGCAAAATGTATACTGATAACAAATAAAGGATATTCAATTTGTTATCATTTTATTTTAAATACCCCCTCTTAGAACTACTGACCCTACTTTTTCTACAAATTATAAATTGTATTCGGGCAAACATCAAGGTTGACATACACAGTCTACAATGTTTATATGTCAGTAATTGCAGTTTTTTTTGAATGGGGACAGCTCAATGGGTCATGCATATGGTCAGGAACTCACCCATGGAATGAACACTGACATAACTTCAGTTCAGTCTATGGGCCTGATTTATTAGACCTCTCCAAGACTGGAGAAGATACATTTTCATCTCTGAAGCTGGGTGATCCTGCAAAAGAATGGATTTCTTAAAAGTCATTTGCTGTTTGTTTGCAAATGTCACCCAGCTTCATTGATGAAAGTGTCTCCAGCCTTGGAGAGGTTTAATAAATCAGGACCAATGTTCTGATGTCGTAATCTGTGAATTGTACAATTTAAACACAATCTGAAATATAACAAACTGTCAAAATAAGCACTACCCACTATAATTACAAGCTCTTTTTCCTGACGGGTGTCAATTGCAAAGTCATACTTTGAATTTTGGGTGACTATTTGTCCAACGTTGTTGGTGTTTTCTAATCTGGGTTTTGAACTGCCAACAGAAAATGCATTCACTCCATTTCAACATTCCACTGACTTGAGATGGGTGAAGCTGAAGATGTGAATGTACAGTAGCTGGGTAACTCTACTTTAGAACAGCACCCTAACAGATGTTCAGTAGATATTAATACATCCATGCTTCAGTGCACCACAACATACCCTTGGAGTGAGCTATAATTGAAAAGGGAAAGTGCAGACCCAGCTTTCCTTTCATTGTGATTGATTATGAGAATATAAATGCATATAAAAGAAGGGGTTGGTTTAACACATTCATTTGTATATCCTACATGTCAGTGCTCATGCTGCAACACATTTTACAGGTGTGAAAGCGCTCTATAACAAAAACCTTTCTTTAATTTTAAATCTGTATTTTAAATAGGGAATCAGCCTATACACTTATAAACTAAACATATATGACTATGTTTATGTAAATGCATATGTTTTTTGCTGACTTTAATATCCAACTAATGGACAACGTTGGTGTAGTTAACAATTAATCTTCAATGTGCAGAGAAACAAGCTCAAGAAAGATTTAAAGAGCTATTAAAGGGAAGGGTATGGCAGCTCATAAGCCCACAGCAGTGACACATGGCTGAGATTTAATGACAGATGAAGGTCTGTTTTTATTTATCTATCTGGAGAATTTTAATAAGAAAAAAATGAATAATACAATAAAACATACCCTTCATTGAAAGGCAGCAAACTAGAAAAGATCTGAATTAAAGTGATAGGGAGATGAGAATTTTTAACCATCTCTGTTATAAACCGAGGCGGACAATATTTCTTTGTGAAATGCCATGATTGTTTTATCTCTGCCAGCAAAATTTTATGGTTATGACCAATTCTTTACCTGCTTCTAGGTAAAATACTCTCTATTCAGCTAGATCGTACTGGAAATTTTGGGTTTGTCACCAACTAAATAGAAATTTGTCTTAATATCCAAGTGCATTTTAATCAAACAAGCCATTAGCTTGACATTCAAAATCAGAAGTTAGACATTAGAGGAAACTATATTCTACAAAGGTTGTGGAAGGAAGATATTAGCCTTTTTCAGTTATGATGATTATTATCTCTCTTATCCAAGAGCCAGAGGACATACAGCAGATTTGCAGTCATATCAATCAGAAACATGATTATGGATTTTTCAAACTTTGAATTTTGGGTGACTATTTGTCCAACGTTGTTGGTGTTTTCTAATCTGGGTTTTGAACTGCCAACAGAAAATGCATTCACTCCATTTCAACATTCCACTGACTTGAGATGGGTGAAGCTGAAGATATGAATGTACAGTAGCTGGGTAACTCTACTTTAGAACAGCACCCTAACAGATGTTCAGTAGATATTAATACATCCATGCTTCAGTGCACCACAACAGACCCTTGGAGTGAGCTATAATTGAAAAGGGAAAGTGCAGACCCAGATTTCCTTTCATTGTGATTGATTATGAGAATATAAATGCATATAAAAGAAGGGGTTGGTTTAACACATTCATTTGTATATCCTACATGTCAGTGCTCATGCTGCAACACATTTTACAGGTGTGAAAGCGCTCTATAACAAAAACCTTTCTTTAATTTTAAATCTGTATTTTAAATAGGGAATCAGCCTATACACTTATAAACTAAACATATATGACTATGTTTATGTAAATGCATATGTTTTTTGCTGACTTTAATATCCAACTAATGGACAACGTTGGTGTAGTTAACAATTAATCTTCAATGTGCAGAGAAACAAGCTCAAGAAAGATTTAAAGAGCTATTAAAGGGAAGGGTATGGCAGCTCATAAGCCCACAGCAGTGACACATGGCTGAGATTTAATGACAGATGAAGGTCTGTTTTTATTTATCTATCTGGAGAATTTTAATAAGAAAAAAATGAATAATACAATAAAACATACCCTTCATTGAAAGGCAGCAAACCAGAAAAGATCTGAATTAAAGTGATAGGGAGATGAGAATTTTTAACCATCTCTGTTATAAACCGAGGCGGACAATATTTCTTTGTGAAATGCCATGATTGTTTTATCTCTGCCAGCAAAATTTTATGGTTATGACCAATTCTTTACCTGCTTCTAGGTAAAATACTCTCTATTCAGCTAGATCGTACTGGAAATTTTGGGTTTGTCACCAACTAAATAGAAATTTGTCTTAATATCCAAGTGCATTTTAATCAAACAAGCCATTAGCTTGACATTCAAAATCAGAAGTTAGACATTAGAGGAAACTATATTCTACAAAGGTTGTGGAAGGAAGATATTAGCCTTTTTCAGTTATGATGATTATTATCTCTCTTATCCAAGAGCCAGAGGACATACAGCAGATTTGCAGTCATATCAATCAGAAACATGATTATGGATTTTTCAATGTTCTAATGAAATTGATGAGATTCTTTTGGAATTATGCATAAAATGTTTTTTTTTCTTCTCGAGGAAGAGGTCAAAACTGCGAAATGCAAAAAACTTTCAACTATCTATTGAAGAATTGTGAAAGTGATTAACAAATCTGCTTTTTATACCCAAAAAATATGTTTAAACAGCAAGAACATCTGACCTAAAGCTATGTTTGGGGAACCTAATGTCCTGTTTTAATTATGTATTCATGATATATTAACAATACAGTAATTTTTATTGAGGATAAAAAAACTTGTACCAAACTTGAAGTCCCTTAAGCTTATTTCAAGCTTTTTTCATTTTCCAGTTATGATGGTGTCAAGATTTTGATACTATGCAATACTAATGGGTCTATTTATAAAGACGTGAGCCTCACATTCAGCAAAATTCTCTGGTGTTTTCAACAGCAGTGATTGTTTCTCCACCAGAAAATGTTGCTGAATGTCAGATTTAATGCTTTATAAATAGATCCCTAGGAAGTTTCCTTGTATATCATTATTTCCTCCCCGCTCAGACCCCCTTAAGCTCCACTTATTTAATTATGATTGGGTTTAAGTGGTTGTGGAATAGTTTGGGACGAGATTAAAGCCATCAGAAACCCTTGTGATAGAGTGACAATTGAAGCATTTATTTGTAATGCACAGTGCATTCAAAAACTACATGTAATGTATCGTTTAAATCATGTTTCAACAAGTTCAGGAGACATATACATTATGTAAATTTTACATGGAAGTTGTGTTTAAATAAAGCACAGTAGATGTTCCTTGTCTCTTTCTACTTGAATGTAATGATATAGAAATTATATTGATAATTTACACTGCAGTTGACCATTGAAAAGCAGTGGGGTATCATCATTTCTTTGGGATAGCTACACGGTTTTAAAAAGTGCCTTATCCAGTAGTTACTTATCTCTCAATGTTCATAAGAAAGTATGCTAATTGTATAATTATGTTACAATAAAGGCTTACAATGAGTACTTACTAAAAACAACAAAAGCATTTCTTTCAATTAAACCCAGTTAGGCTGGGTTCCAGACCAACATATAAATACAGTCAAATTACACAAATGTGAACCGCCATGTCTGGCTGAAGATTTGAAATTTAGTTTGTTTATTTTTGCCATTTAGGCATCCGCGCCACATAGTACAGCCAGGACATGGACCTTAGCAGCAGTCCCAAACTGTCAGTCCAAGAGGCATTCCCATGTGCTGATTGGCCAATTAAGAAATAGAATTACCCTGATAACCTCTGCTTTCTCCTCGTATAAGCATGTTTACAGTTTTCAATTAGCTCCTAGTGCTGGCCCATCCAATCCCAGGAGAAGTCTAGCTGTGCAAAGTATTGCAGAAATCTGATATAAACCCAAATACAGGTATTATTGCATTTATAATCATTTTAGTTATGTATGGTAATAAAAACATTCATTAATTGCATTTATCGAAGTTCAATTTTACAGAAGTACAAAATAGGATTTTTACTGAAATGTACTAGAAATTACCTGTCTGAAACAAAAGTACACCAAGATATGTGGATATAATGAGCATGATGATCCCAATCAGTAGCACAGTGGGTAATAATGATGACTGTGCTATAGAGGTCAGGTTCCAGCAACTAAACCAATGATGTGCTATTGATCTCAGCCAATTCTATAACTGAATCTGTCTGTATTATTCAGCATCTGCTCTCATTACATTCCTCCTCCGTGACACGCCTGACTGTCACACTATTAAACAAATCTGTGACTTGCATGTAAAGCTTACCTGTTTAAATGTCCAGTTGTATAGTACACACGTTACTGGTTTCTCATGACTTGTCACACCTTTGCTAGCCTCGCTTTTCATTTCTAGAACTGACAACTGATTGTTGAATGACATAAAGAGGCGCCCATGTTGTTCGTTGAAAAAGAAGGTTAATTGAAACTCCAGAGTTTTGGGGAAGATTCCAGCAATGCGTTGTATGCACACTTGATGGTGAATATCCCATATCCTTAACACCTGCAAAAAATACACAGTCGGTATTATAGTATGTATCAAGGCTATTTCTCTATATATTGCTTGTACTAAACATTTGAAATAGCGCTGTAAGAATACAATTTCATACTGAATGACAATCTATATTAGCAGTTCTCAACCAGGGTCCCATGGAACCCCAAGGATTCCCCAGGATTTGCTAGGGGTTCCTTAAACTGAAACTGACTGATCTTCTAGCTGATAGCTCTGGGGCCAACACTACTTGATAAGCCAGCTGTATGACAATTATGTTTTTAGGTATGTTTAAAGGTGTTATTCTGTTCACTATTGTAAGGGGCATTTTTTCCACTGGCCAACAACTTAAGAGGCTTTTCTCCCCATTGACTCTCAAAAATTGGTTTTAATAGAAGTCCCCTGATACCTGAAAATTATTTTAATGGTTACTTAGGTTCAAAAGGTTGGGAAAAGCTGATCTAGAACAATAAAGCAGGAAAATCAAGTTGTAACATGATGTTTTTTTATTTAAAGATATGTCCATTTAGAAACATTTGGCTTTAGGTAAGGGTGACATGCAAATATCACTTACATGAGCCCTAATTTGTAGATTCACTGTTCATAGATAGAAGATGACAAGCCTAGTTGGGGCATCATGGAGGGCACATAAATACTTTTTTTTAGTGTCACCAAACTCAAATGTTAAAATGAAATATAATATTATGTACCTAATTTGCCCCTAAGGTCATTTAAATCACTTTCAAAATTAAAGTGATTTGTGCTTGCTTATAAACTAATAGTAAAATTTAGAGCATGACACTTCTTTTTTGATGGTGGCTACCTTCATTCTGCATGGCCCCAGTTTATTCCTGATGTGGCCACCCTGCTTGATACTGTATACTGCTGATGAAGACTAACTTTGTATGACCTGGCACATCAAGCATGCAAACACCAATCCTATTCTCCCTGTTTGATCTGATCTTTACTAAAACCCCTGCAAAGACAGCAACACCCACAGACAAATGTTGGCAATGCACCTTAAGATAGGCAAGCACTAAGGCTCACTGAACTTTTAATTGTAGGTGAGCAGTGGTCGAGATCATACTGCTTGTTTACTGCTCCTACCACAAAACTAGAAGTACTACTCCCAGAGGAGCATGCAGATCATTTTAGAAAGTGGTTGCTTGAAAGAACACAAACAAGAAATGAGCAGATACTGTGTTTTAACTGGAGAGTTTTTGACACTTTATCACTTACCCATTCATTGGACATTGTTCTTCTTAGAATCAGTACAATAGGTAGGTAGTTAAAAAAAAAACATTAATTAGCAAACACTTTTTTGCTAACCACTGCAAAAATGAAATCCTCTGTCATGATAAATAATTCATAGTCAACGGTGCCTGAAATAGTTCTTGGAAAAAATACTAAAGACTATAAAAAAAAATTGTGCTTTGATACTGACACAAGTCATTTAAAAAACATCCATATCCGTTGCCAACATTTTCTTTAGCGGTCTGCAGAATAATTAGGTATATAGTAAAACTACCACCCAAATCTTGTTATTCTAAGAATAAAGATACCTTATCTTTAGAGAAACTGAACAGCTGCTTGCGACTGGAGATGAATTTGACAGTCAAGACACTGGCCATGTTGCCTTGTAGAACCCCATTGGGTTTAGAGGTGACATACGGATTCCACAAACAAATCCTATTATCAATTCCAGCAGTTGCTGGACGGGGAAAGAAAACATAAGACAAAATAACTACAACTAAATAAGAGAAACAGTTGACATGTTCATTAAAAGCAATAAATGGCATGTATATGTATTTATTTATTTATGTTTGAACAGTATGTCTTGTTATGTATTCTTATCTTATGTATTATTGGTGATAATATGCGAACTCATTGGGCCTGATTTATTAAAGTTCTCCCAGGCTGGAGAGGATACACATTCATCAGTGAAGCTGGGTGATCCAGCAAACCTGTAAATCTAGATGAAGTACTGAATAAGTCACAAGACTTTCTGAAGTTTAAGTAATATGTTGTTAGGTCTATGTCTTCTTTGCATGATTTTGACTAGTATAACTTTACAGCCAAACAGTTTAACAGTTAAACAAATAAAACATAACAATGTAATGTCTCAAATAAAACATTATGTACAACACACTGGGCCTGATTGTTTAAAGCTCTTCATGATTGGAGAAGATAGGCTATCATGAGAGAACACAGGTGATCCAGCAAACCTGGAAATGATTTCTTAAAAATACTTTGCTATTAGTTGATAAATGTTTTCAGTGCTGGACCAGATTCATTCTAGGTTTGATGGATCACCCAGGTTCATTTATGATTGTCTATCTTCTCCATACTTAGAAAGTATGTAGCACCGTTGCCTTTCAGCTCTGGGTCCTGGGATCAGATCCATTCAGGTGTTTGTAAATTCCATGTTTATGTGAATTTCCTCTGGGTTGCTTCCAGAATTCGGAGGTCTACATGTTAGTTAATTGACTGTATTAAATGCATGAATGCAGTACAGACAATTATTTGTAGGCTACTCTAGGGGAAAGGGATGTAATACTGTTTGCATATATAAATATTTAAAAAGCTTATATTAAGGCTGCAGTGGTATTCACACATTAATTTGCAACTAATTAAACAATCCAAAGATCACCGATGATATTGATGGTCCAGGTTAACAAATAAGCAACAGCAAACCCATGTGCATTGAAAGTTGCTCTTACAGCAGAAATTTCTAGTTCTATAATTATTCAACCTGACTGACAGACTTTGCACAGAGATATATCAACTCTTCAGATATCTTCTGAATTCTGGGGTCACCCACAGACATTAGAGGTCATTGATGTCTAGATGCTCAGAAAAATTTGCAAACATCAGCACTTGAAAGTTAATTATAATAATTTGCATACCTACATAATATTTAATAGTGTTATAAGGAAAGAAAAAGCTTTTGTTTAGTACACTCTTTCAATATGAACCCTGCACTTTTTTGTAATTATTAGCCTATAAATTAGCAAATTCTTGAAATAATGTAATTGCATATGACATTTACACTATTAAATGAATGGCAATGCAGATACCATTGCTGTATGAAACTGGTAAGGTTTATCTGCTGGCTGATTTTTTCAGTGAAGTCAATGACAGACAAGATTGGCAGCCATATTTTGTAACATATCTCCATCATGTTGGGGAACATTTATAATTACTTTTTTTAGACAGGAAGGGGATAACCAATACGGTACAGAGCAGTGACTGGCATGTATTTGTTAGTTGAAAACATGGTATAAGCTTAAATTGTGCTTTAGGATACAATACAGATTCCGCAGACATTTTTTACAGTATTTGTCTGACGATAACCATGAACTTGGCACAAAGCACTGTAACTGGACGATAACATTCCCATAAATTTTAATAGGAAATAAACTGTGGGCAAACTGCTTCTGTGTAATAAGTTTCTGGTACTACAATATATGAACACAGCTTTTTGTAGTGCACTGTATAGTATGTTGATGTCTCTAAGGTGAAATAAACCTTAAATTCCCCTTGAAAGAAAATAACATAGATATATAATATGGTCAGGCATTGGTGCCTGCACACTGCTCAGCTTCACAATATTTATTTATTCACAGCATTGTACTTTATAGGTAATTTAACTTAAAAAGTTACAATCCCAGCCTCAAACACTGAATGAATTGTCTGTAGTTAAAGTGAACCATACACTTAAAGCTTAAAGGTGCATAAATAAGGAGTAACAAAGTGCTAAAAAAATAGTTTTGCCTGGTAAATATGTTGTGTTTGCCACACTTTAGCTCTGGTGTCATGGGTAAAATCCTTCTTAAAGCATCATCTGACCTGTAGGGATAAACCAGCCAATCTGACATGTGACCACCACTAGAGGGAGCCTTTACTTTCTGTTAGAAAGGTAAAAAGTAGCCACTGGAGCCGCAGCCACAATTCCCTTGTTCATACTGTCAGATTGTCTTTGTGCTGTACCATCAGCATCAGATGCTTCTGTTGTCCACCTGCCTATGATTTTCTGATTTTAGGGACACTTTAAAGTTTGGGTTCCTGGCTGCCCTGTACCAGTATTCTGATGGCAGGGCCCTACACTCACTCCCATTTAACATGACCATGGCTTTTATGTTGTAGTAAAATTATGTTTTGCTTTGTTTTGTGTATTTTTTAGTGCAGTTGAGGAAGACACTGCCATGTGGTGAAAGATGCTTGGCCGTTCTCCCAGCAACTGCATATTAGTGATTTGGTAAAAGCCTGGCATTGCCATTTAACCAACCACACTAATGAAAATCCCCACATTGAAAAATCCCAAAAAGTTTCAACTGGTAATCAGTAAAGTGCATGCATGACACTAATATCCTTTACCTCTAAGCCATGAGCTAGCTCAGAGGCACATCTAGTAAGGCCTGGGAAGGGAGGGGGGCACAAAATAAAGACTATCACTAGGGGGCACCTGCTACTACTACCCTAGACACCCTTTTTGAGTTGTAACATCTGCAAAGAACAATGACAGCACCACCTTCATGTCACCAAACTCACCACCACACACCAAGAAGCTAGCTTTTTTGCTCTCCCTACTAATATTTAGGAACGGTTTTCATTTCTAGACCAGATCAATTCCAACTTTGCTGGATCACCCAGGTTCACCAATGATGGTCTCCAGTCTTGGAGAGCTTGAATAAATGAGTCCCAATGTATTTGGGCATCCCTCTGACACCTGTGATCATTGCAGAATGAGTGATACTATCACTAGCCCACTGCCTCAGACCAGCTGCTCCGAGGTAAGTTTCAGAGATAATGTGGGGCATTGGGGAAGACTGGAAGGTGCTTTATATAAAGAAGGGTACAAGATGGGACCGAATTCTCACAGATGTTAAGTTCTATGACAGCCTGTGGCATTGGGACAGCAAGGGGGGATTTGTTATGGGGAGTGGTGGTTAGGTAACCCGGATGTATGTGGCATGGAAGAAGATGTGGTATTAATAGCTTGGAGATGGAAGTTCATGCCTTCAGTTAGGTCACAGGTGTTACCAGAGTCAGGGATAGGAGTTCTATTCTGACATTTTTAGGCCAAGTGTAGGGAGAGTGGGAAACACAGTAACAGGCCCCAAAACAAATCATTGTATCGGTGTTTTGTGGGTTGGATGCAATAAAACTCCATGTCGAGGACAAAAGAAGCCTTAGGTACACCTTGGAGCCTCTGTGTTCAGCATTGTACTGACTGACATTGAAAGTATTAGAATGTTGTGCAGTTTGGGTATTTAGCTATGACTGAATCTGAACAATGAAAGAAACGAGTACACATTAGTCATTCACCCAAATACAATCGCTCCATGAACATTTGATGTGCAGCCCTGCTATACATCCAGAATTTCTGGCACCTTCTGGTCCAGAGGTCTGCAAAAACTGTTCATCAATTTACATCTAATTTTATTATATAAAAAACAGTTTTTGAACATAATTTGAGAATTTGATGCCATCACAGATATTAAATGTAATTACAGGAAAATATGAGAGAATTAAATGTATTTTTCCAGCATTTTGCTGTGTGCCAACCTTCCATTACCCCCTATATTAGTCTTTTCTATGTATGCGGTCATTACTCTTATCAGCCATCTGTCTGCGCAATGCATTTACCAAAATCATACGTTAAAGTGTGGCATATAGAACTGAATAGAAATGTCAAGCACACCTTATACATGCTAATCATAATAGTTACATCTAAGCCAAAGGCACACCACAATGTTGCCTGGGGTGGAAAGTGTATGATGTGTTGGAAATAAGATGTCGTTGCTATAGCAACAATCTGAAAGCTGTGTCAAAGCTCTTACAATTTGTTCTTCTAACAAATTTCATTAAGTCATTGTAGACTTCATACATCTAGAAGACAGATCTCATTAATGTCTGCCCAAAGTATTTTGTGTGAAGTGGAAGGAATTCAGATGGTGGCACCAATAAAGAAGGATGTTTGCTGTATTAGGGAGGTCATTTGAAAAGATTCTGAATTTTTCATAAAGTTAAAGTGTAATCTGCTTATAAATTGCCTTCTCTGGTTCCTTTCCCTCTTCAACATGGTAATAAAATAATTACCTAAAACCTTTCTGTTTTCATTACACACCCAGGGACATCACAAATGTATTTGTGCTTCTCTAGACAATGCACAGAGTAGTGTTTCTCAAACTTATTAACAAGGGGGAACCCTTGAAATACTTTTCAGGTCTTTGGGGAAGCCGTTATTAGCTTGGCTGTCTGTAGGAAGAATGCATCTTACATTGCTGGCCAGTGGGAAAATTGTCATCCTTGCAGATAGCCAAAAAGATTATTGGTGTCACCTAAACTGACCTAAGAGGCAAAAATGCTCATTGCTCAAGGAACCCCCAGCAAACTCTGGAGGAACCGTGGTTGAGAAACTCTGACGTAGATCATGACTGGTAGGAGCGGCCAACAAGATGCTGTACTGAAAATGATATCTTTGGTAATACACACATGTGATGCTCCAACCTCCTTGATTGAGGAGCATGGAAAGCGCTAGATGAGCCAAGAAATCAGAGGCCTCCAAATTGCTGCAGCTTGTAATGCAAGAGTTTCAGTACAGGAAAGGAGTCTGTACAACTGTGCAAGACTGAAGGTAAGGCTGGAGCTCAGATTCCATTTAAATCGGCAACACAGTAATATACCTGCATTCAAAGGATCAAATGAAAGCTGTACGCCTATTACTCTTGGGCTGCATCATATTTCTTGGGCAGTGACTTTAACACTAATTATCATAACTAAGAGTACATTCCTGACAAAGCAACAGGTCCACATATAAGGCAGCTGTTACCAGTGATACATACTCATCTTCCCCGCCCTGCACTGCTGCCAAAAACAAAGCAAAGGGTTTGGGAGTGGAGGGAGAATACCTTTGATTTACTTGACTGCACTGCTTTTTGGTGGATTAAATTTTTGGACACTCATTGTCACATAGGGAAAATAAGTGAATACTAAGAGAGAAAACTTTGCAAGCTACAGCTCCAAACTTAAACAGGAATGACTCTCATTCTCTTTGGAAAGGAATTTAAAGGGTAAATATGTACAGCAGGTGGGTTGGCCTAAACATTATAATCCTCTGTTTGTCCTGGGCCATGTCTCTTCTACAAAATAATCAACTTACCTACCTGCTAACAATTTTTTTAATACATTCGCCTTTCCTCAAGCCATCTTGAGAGCTGCCATCTTCATCTGGTTCTCTTCCAGGTTCAGGTGTTCAGGCCATCCTGATTGGCCAAAGATATTAATAAATTCCCAGCAGCTGGGGGTTTACCAGGATACCCGGCATTGTACACTGAGCTGTGCATACCCAGTTCAGTGTACATTTCAGAAAAGATTGCAAACAGATAAGTATGTTTTATTATAGAAGACATCACCTGTCTCTTCTACATTAAACAACCTGCCTGCATGTAACTTCCTTTTTTAAAGGATAGTTCCATTATAATATAAACCTGTCATGAAGGAAATACAGCAGCTGTCTTTTAGTAATGTTCTTGTCTGATTGTCTTAGTCTTCAATCTTCTCCGAGTCACTGACCCACAACAAACATGCAGCATGTGAGGTCAGAACTTTTGATCCGCATACTTGTTCCATGTTAGTAGTTCAGAATATGAAGCCAGAGACTTAGAATGAAAGCAAGCAAACTGAATTTGAATACCAAAAAAATGATTTTTGCTTGCATGTGATTGACATGAACTTCATTTTATTTACTAAGTTGTCTGACCATTTACTTTGCTATACTATATAACTATACTTTCAGTAAATCAATCCCTCTGCCTCTAAAAGCAAAATAAATTAAACTCCTGCTTACAGAAGCATTAAAAAGCCCTCAGATATTGTTGAAACCACAGTACATTTGGGTAGTGTTGGAGCTTGCTACTAAATTCTGATCTCACATTCCCATTAGCACAATAGAAATATGTAGGTGGCAGGGAGATGAAGACAAGCAACACTTATAACAATAATGTGCAGAAGGCAGGAACAGGTGCTCAGTATATACCTACAATAGTAATGTGCAGACAAGCTAAAAAAAAAAAAAAAAAAGGAATGAGCAGGAGGCAGGAAGAAGCAGACAAGCTAGACTAGGCATGGGCAAACTACGGCCCATTAGGCTTGTTATTCCGGCCTAGAAGGACCCCGCTGGGGGGGGCGCACCAGCCAGAGTTGTGGGGTTGCAGCTGTAACTTTTCTAAGAGTCAGGGAGGAGCTGCTGTTGCTGCTGTTTGCTGAAAAAACATGAGAGAGGCCCAAGTTTAATTCTGTCTTTAGAAAAAGCCACAACTGTGACATCCTTGGAGCTGTGTGTACAGGGATAATCAAGGGATAATCAATAAGAATGGTTTTCCATTAGATGTCACTGACATTGAAGGTGAGTTTTTCTACTGTGTTTTTTAAAAAAAAGCTCTTGGAAAATAATTTGTACAATAAGCCTTAAATATTCATGTTTTGCTATCTGTTAAGGGCCAAAATCATTTATGTAATAGTTTTTCCATGTCATTTATATTAGTTCACACTCCGGCACTCCATCCTTCTGATCCTGGCCCGGCCCCTCTGTCAAATTTTAAAACCCATTGTGGCCCGAGTCAAAAAGTTTGCCCACCCCTGAGCTAAACCCACAATATGAATGTGCAGGAGGCATGAAGAGGTGGAAACACTAAATGAAAATAAGAATGTGCAGGAGGCAGAAGTAGGTGGACAAGCTACATTAAAAATAGGAATGTGAAAAAGGCATGAAGAGGCAGAAAAGCTATATGTAAAATAAGAATGTGCAGGAGCCATGAAGAAGCCGACAAGCTGAACCTACAATAGGAATCTCCAAGAAGGAAGAAGAGATGGACAAGCTATACTAGCTCTTCTGGACAGAGTCCTCTCCTCCTCCTGTGTCACTGTCTGTATCTGTTTGTCATTTGCAACCCTTATTTAATGTACAATGCTGCATAATATGTTAGCACTATATAAATATGTTTATTATATATTATTAATAATACCAATAATATTATTATACCCACAACAGGAATGTGAAGTAGACAGGAAGAGGCAGACAAGCTATAAGCAGAATGATTTTGTGCAGGAGGCAAGGAGAGGCAGACAAACTATATGTACTGCGGTTTCTTTCGCCATAACTGTCAAATTTTAAAGCAGACAAAAATTGGGTAATACTACCTCTTTAGTAAAATCAAAAAAAAGGAGAGACACATACTGCATTATTATCTCACATAGACAGATAACCTCAACCACAACAAGACTTTTACTGCCTTGATACATACCAATTATATTTAATCCAGAATCATAGTCAAAGCCATTAATTCCCTTTGTAACGTTCAGTGATGTTGTCCTCAGATGGGTTTTGCCTTTCTCTCTCCAGGCCAGAATCACTGTGTTATTGTCACTTGTAGTACACGACAGAAAAGCCTCTAAATGAGAGCTGTAACTAACTGCGGGCGAACACAGAAATATCCTCATTAGTTTTGCGCAAGATGCTATTTGAAGTTACATCTGCAGCAGCGAAAAATGTCAAGCAAATCCGAAAATGATCTTTATTACCATGACAGATTGAAAATGTTACAAGAGTACTACAGTTCAATTAAGGTCAATTAAGAAGCTGTCATATTTTTAATCAAACCTTTTCTACCGAAGCAAAACATTTCTTGAAACTATCTGTGAAAATGGGCAGTCTCGTTGTGCTACTTCATTACTCCATAATGCACGGAACATGCCTTTTCTAAATGTACTGGAAATAGGAATATCAATCAAAGGGTTTTAGGTCAAACTAGACAGGAGATTGCAGGTATGCTTCTTTGTGCAATTAGATTACAATATTTCTGCAATGTTAACAGGGAAGTATTGTCATCTTCTGAGCAGAAATGTGTTGCCTGAAGTATCTGAAGCAAAACCAAAGCATATCTTTAGCAGTAACCTTCCAGCTGCTAAATGTGCTGTGATATTATTCAGGAGAAGGGGGAAATAGTGTATCAGTAATATGGCTGAAAGAATTGAAGAATTCTATTTTTATGTAAATGTGCCATCTTGTTTGAAAAGTTCAGGGCAGCAGAAGAAAGCTGTAGTGACTCTGTCTGCCTAATACATAAAATATATATCATCCTTATTCACCCAAGCAGATGATAGGCATTATAATTCATAACAAACTACTGTTCTCTAATACCTAAAATACAAAATGCTTCTTCTAGAACACCTATAAATCATAAGTACACCTATGTAAAACTTGATTTATTTTTAACAAACTGTCTTTTTAGCTAAATTGGTCTATTTATAAACTTCTTATCCTTCGATTCATCTATCTTTCCCTCCAGTTTCATTCCATTCCTATTAAAGAATGGAAAAAGGAACTAAACATGGTTGAATTGATAGATAACATTTTTTGAAGACCTAGAGCACTAAAGCTTTGGATAGAGTGGTGAGAGGGTAATACACCTCTCCAGTTTTTTTTTTTTTTTTTTTTTTTTACTTCTTTGTGTATTTAGCAGCTGTCCAGGAGCCAAGGGCTAGATGTGTTCTCATGTTTTTTTTTGCTATCTGTGTCTCCGTTATAGAAATATGTTCTATCAGTCCTGTGACCACTATCACTGGGACTAAAAGTGAGGAAAATTACAATTTGTGACAGGGAAATCCCCACAAATAGGAAAGATATTCTTTCACTTCCTGTTCAGTCTAGAGGAAAAAATAAGTGGAAATCCCCCCAATGGGACATAAACAGGAATCACTGATGGGTTTTCAACATTCCCTTCTATAACAAAAATGAAAATAAAAAGGTGGCTTCAGTTACAAGATAACCAATTTGCAAGAAAAGCAAAATATAATTTGTTCTTTAAGGGTGTATCTCTTTGGTTTCTTTTAACCTTTTTACAATTGGTGAAAATAATGGAAACCCCATGAAAGTTGGCTCTTCTTCAAGCATGGAGCTCCCGTTGCTTTCCCTCCATGGCCAAGATTGCTTTCACTTGACCTGCTTTCCTCCAATCACAAAGCTCTTTGTGCTGAAAAGAGAGATTTTGGCACTTTGCTGGATACACACATGCTTACACATTAAAAAAGGCACTAATCGCAATTTTCAGAGTCTAGGGTAGGGTAACAGAGAACAGAAAGCAATGTGGAAATCCTATCATTATTCTTGAATTTTGGTATTATTTTGATCCACAGCTGATGGTACTGTGCCATTTGCTTCCTTTTAGTTCACATAG
The DNA here is from genome assembly GCF_032062135.1 of Pyxicephalus adspersus. Lineage (NCBI taxonomy): Eukaryota > Metazoa > Chordata > Amphibia > Anura > Pyxicephalidae > Pyxicephalus > Pyxicephalus adspersus. The sequence goes on from NC_092861.1 coordinate 47,420,590, forward strand.
GAAAAGTTATTTCCAGTCACAGACATATTCTTTTCATACCAGAGCCGGGTTAAGAGTACATTATATAGGTCTACCACAAAATGTACATAACACAGGCATATAGAATCAAGTAATAGAGCAGAAGTACATCACCTTGGCGCACCCAGTTGTTTTCATGGAGGTTGTGTTTCATTATGTTACAGCATTTGTGAAAGCCAGAAACTAACTCATTCCAAGCAATGTAAAGAGTTGTCTGTTGGTCCTCTGTAGAATTAGCAGGCCTCTCAAACAAGGATATCAAAGCTGTTGTGAAACAAATAGCATGGACCTGTAACAACAGCAAAAAATATTAACATAGCTACAGATAAGTTTGCCTTTATATTGTAAAGTATATTAAATTTTTCCAATTAAATGGGCAAACATAAATATTCATAATCAACTATTAACAATGTTTTATGGTTTGTCTTGTATTGTATGAGGTTTTGAGCTGCATAACAAGCACAAGAACCTCCTTAGAAGGTGGTTGGTCATACATATAGAGAATGTTAATTGCATCTCCAAGCTGGATGTAGATTTTCAATAAGGGAGGGATAGCCTAGAGATCTTATTTTTAAAATAGTGCTTGGCCAGCCTAAAACAACCTGCTAAAATTACAGATGGACAGCTATGCATGAATCTTCTGGTCGAGGAAAAATATTTCTAAGAAAAGAAATGCAGGTTCATCTTGGACAAACTTGTATTTTGGATTCTTGAAAAGAAAGCAGAAATGTAGAAGGGGCCTACTTGCCAACAATGGGTTTGGGTTTGGATTGCAGAGAGGCATAAGAAAAAAATGTTCACTGATTATACTGTTAATGACCATAGCAGGCAGAAATTCTCTTTTGTTTACAGAGATCTTAGGAATGAAGGGGCTGATGGAAAGTGGTCAGTATATTGTAGTATTAATGTTGACCACCCTACTATCTCAACAAACATAGCCTCTCCCAATAACAGAGGCAACTTTAGGTTGCAATCGTAATTTTAGGAAAATTACCTGTCCATTGACATTTCCGAGTGTCAGGATGGCAAAGTTACCATCGTCAGGATCATGCCAGTAGTCCATAGATATCGGTGTGCCAGGAAGTCCTTGCAGTTTATACTGGCAGAATAGGTCCTGCTTTGAGTTTAGATCATAGAAGCAAATCTCTTTACTTGTAAAGGCAACTGCAATCTCCATGGTGAAAACAAATACAGGTAAGATTAGTTAGAAAGAAATTTTAGTTTATTTTCTATGAACATTAATTATCAACTTTATTTTGAATGTAGTAAATGTAGTGAAAAATTATTTTGCAAAGAATACCCAATTACGTACCAAGAATTGTAAAAAACTGATTTCATGATTTTAGCTTGCAAATGATTGGTTGGAATCAGAAGTCAGCAGAACTTTACCTTATTTATTAAGATAAGGTGAACGATAATATCCCTTGCACAGCGATCACTGATTTTGCTAAGTGAACAGCCTAAACTGACTGGGCCTAAACTGATTTATTTAAGCTCTCCAGGACTGAAGAGAATATAATGTCATGAGTGAACCTGGGTGATCTAAGCAAATGTTTTTGATCCTGGACCATATCCATTCCAGGTTTGATGGATGATCGAGGTTCTCTCATGATAGTCTATCTTCTCCAGGTTTATAACCCCTGATACTTCAATTCTTTTTAGAATTATAAAAGAACAACTATTGTGTAGTATTGCAGGGTAAAAAAGTAAATTTTGGTGACCAACTGCCACTGGATCCTGAAATAACAATTTCCGCAGCCATGTTATTTAAGACCTTCACTACTGTGTATATATTTATGTAAAGGGATAGATAGGACAGTAAAAACTTCCTTTTTTGCTTCAGAAAATAGGAGTAATTGGTGTTGCAGAGGTTTTAGCTGTGACTAATCAGCTATTATTAGTAGTGCTTCACTCAGAGCTAAAAATTAAAACAGAATTACAGCCTGGCATAATATAGATGAAAAGCATCACAACTTTTAATTTCCCATGTAGTTATCCTACCTGTCTTTGTACCAAAGCAATGCGTCAGTATAAACAACACAATTCCCAACAGTACAATAGTGCTAGAAGCACAAATATTGCATGTTTAAGTTGTATCATGTTTAGATGGAGAACTGTACATGCCATAAAAATCATTGTGTGCTTTCACTAATTTCTTTTATCATTGCAGTGTTCCTGATTTGTTTACATAGCAATTTGAGGCTTCTTTTTTTCTTTTTTTTTTAATTATATAAACTCCTCTCATTAAACTAATCTGTTTAACTCTTTCATGTTTTTTTAGATTCTGTTCCAAGTAGTTATGATGTGGCAAAGCCTTTAGAACAGAACATATATTTGGGTACAGTTCTACTTTAAGAATGACAGCATGTGTTTGTGTCATTTATGACCTCATAAACAAATGACAAGAATCTGATTGGATCCATGGGACGACACTTGTACTGTCCTCTGTTCTAATTATAGGCATGCTGTTGTAGTGAAGTATAAATTAACTGTCGGGATGAATCATTTTTGTACTTTGTTTTCTAACCCTATTGGTATTCCTCTCCATAGTGCCATATAATGGATGTACCGATTTTATTTATTTTATTAGATTTATGCCTTTCATTACTTGCTGACATTGCTCGTTTATTTAGCCTTTGTACATTGACTGGCAATTACATTTCTTGATCCTGTTCCTAAGCTGTGCCAGCACAGAGCACACCTAGCGCCATGCTCTAGATGCATAAAAGGCAGAATTAATAAAGCAGACAATGGCTCCCCACATTCTGCATATTGATAAATGCATTACTTATATTTACATCCATATTTACCTTGTTTACATTGGCCAGAAACACCAAGCTCGTCGCCCATAAATCTTTTGGCTTGACAGTATCAGTGCAAATCCGCAGGCTTCTTTGTAGTTTTAAATTCTCTCCCCAGACTCCCAGTAATCCATCTTTGCTCAAAGTTACGTAGCGGCAAGAACCTTTCAAATAAACTACTTTTTGGATGTTTTCCTTGTGAATTAATGGGAGGCTGCGAATATCCCTCCACTGGGGAATTACTGATGATTTCACTCGTTCATCTTTCTCGTAAAGCTCAAGCAGCATGAAGGATGTTAATTTGTCCCAATCAATGAAACCTTCGCGACTCACATCTATCTTATCAAATAAATCGCCGTATTCCTCTTTCAGACCGTGCCCCACGGCTGCATATGTTCTCTCCATGAATTCCTCTTTGCTCATACATTGTGGCTGGTCTAGCTCTGAGGACTGCAGGGAAAACACAGAAATGTGACATTGTGGTGCTGTATTTAAAAAAAAACACACATTTCCAGAAACAAACAAAGCAATAACACAATATGTTTTAACCCACAGAGGACACGATGAACGAGTCACACTAAAATGAAGACTTGCAAGACCTGTCCAGGCAATCTCCTCTGATCTTTTCCTTTTTTTTCATTGAATATTATTTCCATAAGTTCTGAAACTCTCAGAGAAACAAAATGTAGTTCACATGAAAGCACCATGTACAGTATACTATTCTACGGTACTACAGTACAAACAAAAGGATAGACAAAACAGGTTTGAACCTCATGCGAACCCTAATGTTGCTGCGCTTACAAAGTCATCCTAAAGCTTATGTCAAAACCAGTTACTGGGTGGCCAAGCTACAGTTAGCAGTTGGTATTTCCCGAGTTAAGGACATCCAACATTAGGATGCCTCCTAGATACGAACAGGTTTCCCTGCTCGTTCATGTGCAGGATAGATGCTTGATAGAGGGAGGGGGAGGCGGTTCGCATGACTTGCAGAAGAAATCTTTTCCTAAACACCGAAGAGACTGAGCTCTTTTGCAACATCTTGTAACTCTTTATTAACCAAGACAAACTCTGCATTTGTTTCTTTTTGCATATTAAAGCACAGCTTGCTCCAGAAGTTAACGAAGGTCTAGGCTCCATAAAGTTTTTTTTTTTTTTTTTTGCTTTGTTTGTGAATATAACTCAGTGAAGATTTTATACAGTAACTTACACCATGCTGCCTAATAAAAATGTGAGATAAAACATCTGTTCTAATTGCATTTATTAAAATAATTTACCTGTTCCGACTTACATACAAATTCAACAAACCCACAGTCCCTATATCATATGTAACCCGGGGACTACTTGTATATACCACAAATCATCTAAGTTAAAAGCCTTAACTAGCGTTAAAGGCTTTTACCTGATATGATTTGTGATATATATACATGAAAAAACCTCATTCTTTGGTTTCAAAACAAATAATTGTACTTTTTAGGGGTGTATACCACAACTCTATTTACTCATTGTCATCCCAGGCACCATTGCTTTCATATTATATTAGAACTGAAGACCCAACTGACTAGTGGGTGTCCGAAATAGACCAGTAGTAGTAGTTTTTTGTTAAATTAATATTGGTGAATGAAATTGCTTTTTTAACATGTAACCCTGAACATGGTGCCCAGAGTTCCCTGCTCTATCCCTGGCCCCTCATGGCATTATAGGGAAGGCATTATAGGGAAGAATGTGCTGAACCTGAATTTTGATTGAACATAAATGTTCTTTTTATACCCAATAATTGTATTGACCGGTGTATTTTAGCATTAAACAACTTTTTCAGTCTTTTGTTCCCCTGTCCAAATTATTATTAAAAATAATGCTACCGGTAGAATTAAATAAAAATACGCTTCATAAAAGCAGTTTTTGTTTTTTACACCCCCTGCAAGTTCACTTCATTTTACAATGCTGGCAGCACAGCAAAAAGTGAACCATGTATATATTTATTAGTTAAGTGGTTATGTTACTATTCCTATCGCAGTCACACAGACACATTGGGTCTGATTTATTAAAGCTCTCCAAGGATAGAGAGTATAGACTTTCATCAGTTAAGCTGGGTGATCCAGCAAACCTGGAATGGATCTGGTGCAAAACAAATAGTAAATGTCATTTAGGAAATCATTTCCAGGTTTGCTTGATCACCCAGCTTCACTGATAAAATAGTAGCCTCTCCAGCCTTGGAGAGCTTTAATAAATCAAGCCCATAGTGTCAGGATTTCTTCAAGCAGGAAAACGAGGGAGACCATCATTAACAGCACACACTATTAGGCCACAAACTCTGGAACGCATTAAGGGTGTTTATTGCAAGTGAATAGACAGCACAGCAAACAACAGTGACATCAAACTATATACAATGGGCAGAAGCAAGGGCAGGATTTCAGAGAGCAGGTGGCCTAAGCACCATGAAGGATTCAGGTACAAGGAAACAGAAGCAATCCTAAGGTAGTGTGAGGGATGTGAAACCAGAATATGAAGGCCTACCAATAAGGAGCCTCAGGTATTGCCAAATGAGATGACTGCAGCAAGTCACCTGCTAGTTGCCTGTAGAAGCACATGCAAGGCATGCTAAACCACAGTGCCACCAGCAGGTGACATAGGGAGCTGAAGGTTTCCTGACACATACACAAAAGGTCTGTTTGGCTTGAGGCCATTAAAGTGTAAATGTGTTTATGGATTCTGAGGGCACATCCACAAAAACCATGGGGAGAACAAACAAAGACTACTCAATGAGGTATCTGCTGGAAGATAGCAGGAACAATAGCAAACAGATATTTGTTACTTATTGTTGTTTAAAAAAAAAAAAAAAAAGCACCTTTAATCACCAAAGTTAAAAACATTTGGTGGAAGTGTCTTTGTGCCCAATACTCAATCATTCCCCTACAGGGGAATGACAGCAAAGGGGACACTCATTTAAACACCCCAGATGTCTGTTATTCTTGGTGAGCCATCTACCTGTGGACAGATATGTTTAGGGTCTCCTTTTGTTCAAATGTTTTACTGTATGCCAATTTTGTTAAACATAAAACAAATAATATTATTGTTAATATTATTATTAATAATAATAATAATAATAATAATATTAATAATAAACAGTATTTATATAGCACCAACATATTATGCATAAATAGGGGTTGCAAATGACAGAAAGGCACAAGACAAGGACAAAGTGACACAGGAGAAGGAGAGGACCCTGCCCCAAAGAGCTTACAATCTAGGAGGTAGGAGTAGTGCGGGTTTAAGAGACAGAAAAAGACGGGGAGATAGATAATAGATTGTAGAGGAGAGAGTCAGGCTAGTAGAATACCAGAGAGGAGGGTGTTACAGTAGTCCAAACGAGAGATGATAAGAGCATGTACAAGGAGTTTGGTGGTCTCTGGGGACAGAGGGGTGGATTTTGGAGACGTTGCGCAGGTAAAAGTGACCGGACCGGGAAATGTTCTGATTATGGGGGGTAAATGAGAGGACAGAGTCAAAGGTGACACCAAGACAACATGCTTGAGGGGAGGGCCGAATAACAGTGTTGTTAACAGTTAGAAATATGTCAGGGGGAGATTTGGCGTTTGAGGGGGGGATGATGATGAGTTCTGTTTTATCCAGATTGAGATTTAGAAATCTGTCAGACATCCATGATGAGATGAGACAGAAAGACAACATGAAACCTTATCCAGGACTGAGGGAGACAGGTCAGGGGTGGACAGATAAATTTGGGTGTCATCAGCATACAGATGGTACTGTAAGCCAAAGGAGGATATGAGACTACCGAGAGAGGAGGTGTACAGAGAAAAGAG
>NC_092861.1:47427569-47432250 GCF_032062135.1 Pyxicephalus adspersus
GGTCAAGGAGAGAGTGGGTGCTCAGATAGTCAGTGAGTCTTTTATAGACAAGGTGCTGAAGATGTTTGGAAACATATAAAACAATGCTCCACATTAATGCTGCTCATACATGTAATTAGTATATTTTGATATTATTGTATGAACGGTCATAGTGCTTTATGGAATGATTTGAAAAATGCATCCTCATAGATATAGCTATTTATCACCTGTACAGCTTGTCTTCCATAAAATGAATGCTGAAATTAATATTTAACATGTCATGGCAAGCTTATCTGATATATTTTTACTGTTCGCATACATAGCATCCTCCTAGGTACATACTTTGACCTATGGTTTCATTAGGGTTATTTCTATAACATTATGCTTATTTTTCTGACATGTGAAGCAAATGATATGCAAGGTAAAATATTATTCCTAACGTATCTACTGCTCACATTGCTAACACGGTTAGACCAGTTCTGCCAGATGGAAGAAATACCGCATAAATAATGCAAAACATATTTTAACTTCTATCAGACTTGTGCACGTTGGTGTCTTATAAAAGCTGACTTTTTTTTAGCATTTTATTCCATTTCTTGAAGATACCATACCTCACTACGTCATTGTTATTTAGCAGTCATCGTCATTGTCACCTGGACCCTTGGAAGTCATAAGCCAAGTGAATTTCTTCATAGCCCCATGGTATAACCTCCCCCTTATCATTTCCCTCCTTTCCCATACCTGCATTCCTTTTATGTGTCATTGAGAAAAGCAAAGCGAGTGAAAAGAGATAAAGTATTGCATTATTTTACAAAGATATTCTATAACGACCTGCACTCATTTGTTGGTACCCCAAGAAAAGATCATAAATATTTGGATTAGAATTATTTTACTAATTAGCTGTTTTCTTTAATTAGAATCATAATCTCTAATTGTACAATTAGCCATTCAGCCTATTTAAATGCAGAGAAAGTATTTAGGTGCTACTTGGCATTACCATATGTCCCAAACAGAATATAGACCAGAAAAGGCAAAGGTGAGAGTTGTCTGAGGAGACCAGAAAGAAAATTATATAGAATCATGTTAAAGGTGAAAGCTGTAGGACCATTTTCAAGAAACGTAATATTTCAGTGACAACAGTTGCAAATATTATTAGGATGTGTAAAGTCCACAGGACTGTAGCTAACCTTTGAAACAAACTTCCCCATAACTGATTGCTCAGTGCAACCTATCATATGCATTTACATTAATACTTCTGCTCCAATAAAGACTACTACCCGAGGTAAAGCTTTTTCTAAATCCAACACATTGGGCCTGATTTTTTAAAACTCTCCAAGACTGGAGAGGATACACTTTTATCAGTGAACCTGGGTAATCACACAAACCTGGAATAGATTTTCTAAAACTAATTGATTTGTTAGCAAATGTTTTAAGTCCTGGACCAGATCCATTCCAGGCTTGTTGGATCTCCCAGCTTCACTGATGAAAGTGTATTCTCTCCAGCCTTGTTGTCGGAGCCTTCCTGTGTACCCTACAGAAAGGACTTGGTAAGTTTCCAAAATGTCAATAATGTGGATAACAGATTTGTATTTAAAATCTGCTATCCACAATTAAAAATCGCCAATAACATGTTTAGTAGCACTTTAGTGGGGTTAACAAGGTTAGTTTAGTGTACACTAGGTTTTAAAATCACAATAAAGTATTAATGAAAGGAGATTTTTATGAGCTACTAGAATTTTGCCTTAGTACAAATGTGCTTGCAGTAAAAATATACACCTACATACATGTATGCATACCAACATGTACATCACATGTACATGTACACCACTACCCAAATGTATACACATACATATATATATATATATATATATGCACATTATATACCTACATACATATGTACATGTGTATGTAGGTGTATATTTACATATAAATGTTTAGCTGCATGCACATGCGTTTATATATATTACTTTTTTTATTTTGATTTAAAACCTAGTGTATGCTACATGAATCCTGAAGAGGTGGCCACTAAAGTGCCACTAAATAGGTTGATGATAATTTTTAATTGTCTCTCGCCATTATATAAAAATCTGGACCATCGTTTTTTCTACTTAGGTGACTCTGCCAATCACAACTTTTTTTTTTCTTTTGATCATTGGGGTCAGAACATAGGGTTCTATTTATAAAACAGCGAATGACATTCCCTCAAGCATTTCCTAGTGGGAATCCATTACTGCCATGGACCTGGAAGATTCTCACAAGGGAATGTTTGAGGAATGCCAGATTTGCTGTTTTATAAATAGAGCCCATAGTGTGATTATCTGCTAGTTCTGTGTGGAAACTGAAATATTCTCCAAGAGAAATCCCCCACAGGGGTCCAAGCAACTTCCACAATAGGAGTAGCAACATCCAAAATTGCTATTATCACACCAGCTCTCCACTTGCATAAAAAAAGAGATATCTCCTGGAACATTTTCTGGAACATGTTTTCTTTGTCTCTTTATGGAATAAGAGATAAAAGGGTTATTCTTCTAAAGGATTTGGTGACAGCCACCCAGGAGAAAATGTCCCCAAACTTTGGGGATTGTCTTTCGCTTCTTTTGTGTTTTTGGACAGAAAGTGAAGGAAAATCACCCCACCAGGACACAGACAGCACAAGAAGTATTAATAACCCCACCAGGGTACATTAATAGAAAATGTGTACTTGTACTGTGTGCTGGAGGGAAATCACTTCTATGGCATTTCAAACTGTCCATCCTTGTAATAAGATCATGTACAAACGTAATTTATTCAATTTACATTTCAAAGAGGCTTACAGGCATAAAAAATATCTTCATATTAATGTATATTGTTTTACCTTACCTTGAATAGGTTTTGAATTGTAGTAAAATCCTTTATACTAAGCCTGTTCTCAATGGGTTCCCCTAGATGCGGGGCTCCTTCAAAACCATCCTTGTGTGACTGGGCAGCTGAAGTCACACTGGGCGTTTTTTCATTTAAGTGAAGGAACTGGCTGTTCATCTCTGCGTTCCAAGCAACACCTTTGTGCATTAAAAACAGAGGTGCATTACAATTAGAGATTTGCATTAAAACACATATAAATGGGTGAGCTTGGTAATGACTTGGGAGTTTGGGGGGACCATGGAAGTTTTCTTACATACCTCTATAAACAGGTAACGTTTAAAATTCTTGTTGACATTTGCAGAGTCGTCTGCCCTAGGATCTGCTGGGTGTGAGAAGTTGCTTTGACAGGAATGGAGGAATGTTTTTGTCTACTTGGAGGCTACTTAGTAGTTACTTGGCAACTCTACACAGAGCAACACACTCCCCTCTCCTCCCAAAGACTTTTGTATGACCTAGTGCTGAGCCCTGCTCACAGAACTACTGAGATGTAATTGTATCAATCAGACATCAAAGTGACAACTGTATAGATTTTATTTCACAAAACAAGTGTAGTACATGCAGCCTTCTCACAGACTGAGAGACATATCACAAAGACACACATGCTGTGCACTGAATATTCAGCTGTATACATATTTACTTATACCAGCCAATAGAAGGTCATGTCAGGAATTAGGAACAAAGCGGAGCTAACAATTCCTTTTTAGAGTTCTCAAATTGTAACATCCATGAGCACACATTTTGAAATTGTTAACTTTACATTTTCCCCCAATGACATCTCATATGACTTTTTAGATGTAGTTATTTCTAAAATCATTATACATTTTGCTGCTTTCACTATAATTAATCTCCAGTAATTCTGCCATGAAGGTGCAGGCAACATGTACTATAGGGTGGTAACACTCCCAATTGTGCTCCTGTATTGTCACCAGGCTTTTTACAGAGACTACAAGTTTTTCAACACATTTTCATATGCAGAGTCCAATGTTTTCACCATCACCAAATGTGCCCTGATAAATGCTATTGATGGAGTGTATGGAGACAGGAAGCAGCTGAAATAGACTGCTGGAGATTGGCAAGCACTAAAATTGAACATAAATACATTAACATTCTTCTTTTAGAAATTAGAACCCTGCTAATGTGTGACAGGCCTAATTTATCTGTATGAATGAATGGAGCTGCAGTAACATTTCTATTGGTCACTACACAGAACAATGTATCCTGGTGAGTGCTCATGTCCATCCATAGAGGGAACCTGCAGTGTCAGATGAGTTGCAAAACCGGGCTTATGCTTGGACTTGATTTACAGAGGGCAATGTTTTACAATGTACAACTCAATTTCTGTAAAAGTGCAGATCTGGGGACAGCTTTGTGAAGTCAGTTATTTGGGGGGGGAGTGACATTTAACATAATAGCTTTCTGGGGTCACCATCTGCCGTCCTATTTCAAAAAAGAGCTCCGACTATAAGGAATACTTCGCTCTTTAGGTAAGCAAATGAGGATTATGCTGAAAATCACTGAACAAGTCAGTTAACACCACCTCATTTCCTGGTTGGAGAAAGTCCATCTTCTTCTAATCTTTTCCACTTACAGTCCACGAACCATTATTTTCATTCATTGGATTTTTTTTTTTTTAATCAAGGGAGGTGCAGCATTTCATGTGGGCATTATCTAAGGCTTGACATCCACTCATCAAGGCACTGTGGCACCCTTAGCCCACTGTTTGCATCAAAGATGAGGATTCTTTAAACGAGTACCAAGGCAGGGTGCAGTGATGTTTTCAGATAGCTATGTACGTGCCCTG
>NC_092861.1:47432497-47437936 GCF_032062135.1 Pyxicephalus adspersus
AATTAGGCATTGCGCATCTTTCTTTTTTTTTGTATTAGAGACAGCAAGGAACCAGAGTTATGCAGGATGAGGTACAAAAAGCATGCACTTTTCAGCATCTCTGTAGTGTAAGTATTCTTAGAACACAAGATTATCAAAAATATGGCCTTTTTTTGCAGTGGGTGAGTTGATGCACATACCAAAAAGGAAGAAACACAAATCTTGAGCATCTACACCACAGCCTCTGTATTTATACCAATCCTTTATTTTAAATTAAATGTACACTTACAGTGTGAGCACTTTTTCCATCTTTCCAAATGAATGGCTTCCATATATCGATCTTACCCTTGTCACAGATATAAAGCAGGGTGCTCACCAAATACAAGCATATCAAAAAGGGAGTTTTTTTTTTTTTTTTTACCGTAAAGGAGTGATAAAGTCAAAGTTTCCCCATTAGGAAAGCTCTGCCCTTCAAATGTTACATCACAATGCATGAAAGGAAAAATAATTCATTTGTGTAAATCAGGGTAACCTTTACATTGGTTTAAGTTTGTGTGAACAAGAATTAGCATGACAGCACTTAAAATGTTTTTAAATGACAAAATACATAAAGTTACTGCACATACTTTTATGAATATTTCCTGCAATCAAGTACACATACTCTGAATGACATTTACACTACTTTTAGTTGGGTAAAAAAAAAAAAAAGTGGAATATTCTTCAGAAATCACAAAGAGCATGTTAGTATAATGAGTTAGAAGAGCAGTGGTTCCAACCTTAGGTTCTGGTGACTCAACAGTTCATGTAGAGGAACCACATCAATATTTAATATTCTTTGCAAACAATATATTGTTAGTGATAACGCCAGCAAGTCTTGAATAGGAATGAACAGCATGTGTTTTATTAATACTTGTTTGCCATTCCCTTCAACCTACATCTTTCCCCAAACACACTTTCTCTTCGCACATATTCAAGCTGGATGGCTTTTGCAACATTCATGTAACGCTTTATTATAAAAACGTGAGTGTCACAAAAAGCAGGTGCTCCTTCCTTTTATCTCACTTCCCGACAGTTTTATTTGATCTGCCAACTATCCGATGCTAAGTGGCAAGATATACACCTACCTGCATTATGTCCCAATGCAAAACAATTAATGGCAAGCCTAGGAATTACAAAATATGGGCATTAGACTACAAAGAGTTACCCCATATCCACAGAGCAGAATAATAAGTCTTTATTATAATTCATCTAAAGCGAGATTAATCATGAGCTCCATAAACAATGGCTGAATGATATTAAAGTACATCTACCACAAAAATAAATGTATAAATTGCCATTTCTGAAACCTTCTTAATGCTGCATAAGAATTTATTTGCTAAAATTTGCTTATTTGCTGCATAATTTGCTAATGCTGAATAAGAATTTATAGATTAGGCAAGCCAGACCATTATCCTTATACTTTTCATACCAAGTCATAATACTATAGCAAACACTGAGTGAAAGCCAAATCATGGTAACCAGCACAACTCAGGAATCTTTGCTGTCATAATAAATTCACATTGTATTTTAGGTCTATTAAGTAGGCTTCAGAGATATTTCCAAAGCCTCATACAAAACAGGAAACACAATCACTCCCGTGAAGTGGTAAAAAAGTCACAAAAATGCCCCTCAGCCAGGTAAAAAAAAAAAAAAGGGCTTTCTTTTCATTTAAACTAGCCACAAATGGATTAAAGTTAACATGTGCATTGCCTGTGCAGGGCAAAGAAATAAGTTTATTTTAATGCAAGTCCCACAAGTTGAACAAGCTTCCTTTTGTTGCTTCTTTCAGGCGAGTGAAGAAAGGCATCCTTGTCCTAAAACGTAATTTTAGGACTATAGGCTTTGTTTTGCTATACGTACCAAGGAGACACTAAAAACCTTATTGTCTGTAGCATACATGACTGGCATTCATGTTGCTAATTCTCCCCAAGATGAAAATGACAGTTTAAAAAATGCCCTCCCTAATACACGAGTCAATCCATCCAACATAAAATGTATTGTTTTACTATATTTACATGCCCAGTGGTAGAACCAGGAATTTTTTCTAAGTGCTATTTTTTTAGCACTGTTGTTATAGGAGTGTCTTCCTAGGACTTGTTTTTAGGATAGGATTGTATAATTTTCAACTCCTCAAGTATTGTTGGAATGAAGCATAGTAAGGTACCATCAAGGTTCAAATTGATTTTAACCAAACAAGAGAATTTTCTGTTAAAAGTATGGGCAAGATTTACCCTGTAGGATCGTGTACATGAACATACATGCAAACTGTATATCTGTTAAAATTCACCAAAATAATCTATTAATGTATAAAGACAGACCCAGGGTAAAATAGAGTTTAACAGATGTAAACTATTTATTGAATATTTGCCACCAAATATTGTTAAATACATAATCTTGCAGCTTTTCGGTTTCAAGTTAAAATGTCAGAAACAGAACACCAATATTTACAATTCTTATAAGGAATGTTATATAATGACACATTAAGGCGTAAATTTTTTTGGCTTATAATTCTGAAAAGAATGATAATAGCAAAAAAGTGATGCAAAATCTTCATTGTAAGATTATGATAAGCTACAATAAATCTTACAAAAATATGGTGTAAGATGGCAATAATCCCATTTAACATCCTGCATTTATATGTCCCTCTTTTGGAACTGATAATTTATACAGTCAAAACTTAATTTACATAATAAAAGTAGCTCTGTCCACCACTGAAAATTACAGCTCTCAGTCATTTACACATTTCAGGCCACAGTTTTAAAGGTCTGGAGTATCAAGTTGGTTTGATGAATTAGGCGGTTGGCACTTATAAATACATTTAATGCCCTGCAAAACAAGAAAAAAAAAAAAAAAAAAGCTTTGTTATATTAGCAAACACACAAAAAAAGGAACTTTTTGTCATACACAAATACTTGCACAATGTATGGTGTGCTGCACTATAAAGTATTTCAATACATTTTAAATACACAAATTTGTCAAGATTTACTAAACTACAAATGGCAGCACAGTGAATGCAACAAGGTTGCCACCAGCCTTGCAACTATCCCTTATTACCTTACAGAAAAATAAACCAACATACTTACTTTCCATCTTTAAAATAGGTTTTCAGAGTGTCGCTAAAACTTTTAGAGTACTTTACAAATTCTTTTTTTTGGTGCTCAAGCGCCTGCAGACAGAAAGGTTTAACAATAAGTGGATATCAAAATCACAAAATGTGCAAGTTTTCAACTGAATCCTTTAAAAACAATTTATTGGGGTCTTAAAAAAAGGCAAAGTGCAAAAAAGAAAGGGCTTTGGGTATTGGTTGAAAAATATTTAGTGCTAAAGCACAGTGTCAATTAATAGCAGTGTTAAACAATTTTTATTTTTTCACCCTTTAATGCAACCCAATGCCACTAATCCAGTGCATCTTTTTGCAGGTTGTCTAGAATGGTCATTTTGGGGCTGCTGGTTTGGGTGCTAAAAGGAGAAGCACACATTGGGGAGAAAGAACAAAGCATTGTCACTTTATTCCTGGATTTAGCAGTGGAGATCAGATCTAGACTCTTATATGCTGTGTGGTCTACTGCTGACTGCAACAATTAGCTAGAAAGAGTTATGTCAACTCTTTCTGGGCCTTCTTACCAGGAAGAAAAAATGCAACAGTACTTTTAATATGGCACAGCCATAAGGCTCCAGCACAATACCATATTTATTAAAAAAAAAAAAAAAATCATCACACATAATAGTACAGTATACATCCAAACCTCCTTTCTTGGTATTGTTACTTACCCTACGATTCTGGTATTGGTACTTTTTGAAGACGTTGTTGACGGTGTCAAGAAGTTCTTTTATTGCACTAGCAATGTCTCTGATAAAACAAAATCCCAAATCAGCATTAGTTATGTGCTTATCATTTTTGCTCTAAAGATTTAAAGCAATTAAAGCACAAAAAAGCTACTGTAGGCACAGTACTTAACTTATTCCCAAACATTTGGTTGTGAATACTATGCGTTTCCTGTAATAGCAACCAAAGTATTAAAGAGCTGATAGTCACACACACACACAAAAAAAAACAAAAAAAAAACGCGTGGACAGTTCTCAAATTGCAGAATCTGATAGGACTTCCCTAAATTAAGCTTTTTTGAATTATACCCAAATTTAGATGCGTAAATTTTGTACAACATTTGGTAATAGCTGAGGGGCCCTACATTATGCTACAAAGCTTTGCAAAAGTATAAAGAATATTTCCAGCCATGTTATTGTTCTTTTGAACTTGCCTTAAAAATAAAATGTCCAATGACCAATCCGTTGGTTACAATACTATCTGCCCTCTGCACAACTTTGTTTAGTACTTAAATATAAAACCCCATTCAAATCATTTAGTTCTGAGCTTTATTACTGAGAATATGGAAACATCCATGGGTAGTAAATATTTATGCAATTTACCAGAAACTCAGTTTCCCATTTTAAGAACAGATTTCAGAAATAAAAAAAACAAAGTGGCTATGGAAATAAAAGCATGTTTATCTCCCGCTTAAGGTGAAAAACAGTGTCATGTACTTAGGCAGCAGCCTAAACCACTATCCTTGCTTTAACAAGGTAACAAGGAAATGCGGTGATAAGGAAAACACCAGGTATTGAGGGGATTATTCAGGGTATATAGTTCTCTTAGACAAGCCACTTTTCTAAGCAGAAAGAAACTTGGAAAGGACAATTCTGTTCACAGAGAAGTGTGGGCATCTTCATGTAAGCGGTTTTATTTCTCAATAATCTAAGGAATTTTATAAACATAACATTTACAGTTCATATGAACAGCAGATACTCACTTGATTGTCTGAAGAAACCTCACTCGGTCATTGATTTCATCAGGTATCTTTCCAAGGATCTGCTTAAGTGCTCGTGCTTTCTCATTCAGCTCCTGAAACTCTGGCTCAGGTCTTTCAATCATATATTCTGAAATCAGAAATTACCATTGGTATGACAGCAAAGAGCAGAAACAATTATTCTACTATAATACAAACATGAAAAAAAACAATTTTTTAACTCCATTTATATGTTTTTCCCAGAACTTTTCGTTTACAGATGGGTGGGGAGAAGCTGTAGTGTTCCTAGTTGTTGACATAGGAATCCAGTAACTACAATAACGATTTTAATTTTTATTTATTTCTCAATACAATCTATGCACTGGAGATCCAGCAGCCGTTTTAGAACATCAACTCACCTTCCACGTCCGCAGCTGCCATGCGAAGGAGGGATTCTGTAAAGTTCACTTCCACACTCTTCTTTTCTAAAATTTTTGTGATAATATCTTGCGTGAGTCCCGGATTCTCTTTTTCTGCCTGGGGGGTTGAGAACACAAAAACTAGTCAAATGGCAGAATTATGTAATCACAATAATAAAGTATCATGGTTCAGGTTTAGTCTTAGTACCTTTGTTAAA
>NC_092861.1:47440015-47504783 GCF_032062135.1 Pyxicephalus adspersus
TGTTATATCAGATAAATGTTAGTTTTATTTTCTCCAAAATACATATTTTAATAATCTCACAGCAACATAAACCTCCTGAGTTTCTAAAAGGGTATCCTAACCTTTCATGACATCACTGGGCTGCTGTAACTTTGTAGAAGGCAACATTTAAAGTGCCGATGTAAAGTAGACAAATCTGTAAATTGACCAAGCAACACTGCCCATAACATTATATATAGCAGAGAAAAGTCTGAGTAGTTCCAAATCTAGGCAATCCTTACCTTTATAAATGCTGCCCGGAGAGTCTGGGCGGCCGAAAGGTTCACACGTTCTAACTGTAAAAGAAAAAATTGTCATTGTAATAGTTATTGGGTAAATGTAGATATTAAATAGGCAAAAGTTATAAAAACAAGGCATCTAAGTGGAGTTTTATTTAGCAGGGAAAAGGTAAGATGCCTATCTTCATATTTTGCCATCTGCATTGATTACTATAGAGAGTCTTCACTTCTAGCCCTAAGGACACAAAAGATAAAGGGGGAGGAAATCTCCCCTAAGTGAACAAAACTATTGAATACAGGGAGTTGTTTCTGGTATTGTCTCATTGGGCAGGATTTCCCTCTACCGCTGAAAAAGTTTTGTTTCCCCTTTTTTCTCTTCACAATCAAAGTAAATAAATAATAAGGCAGGAAACAAAGTGATGAACTTGCAGCCTAATATGAGGAAAACTATGCAGTCAGGATGACATAAATCCTCCATGGGACCATACAGCCTTATTTTTAGGCACTGACAGGGAGAGAATACAACTACTTACCATACAGCTGTCCTTTATTAGACTGTATGTTACACATGCACACTACAAGAGCAGACTGCATCAAATTACTTTCAAACTGTGTTTAAAAAGTGTTTTTTTTCTATTCTAACCCATGTGATCTGTGTTCCAAGTTAGCATGGCATATATTAAAGATGTTATTGTCTAGAATGCATTTTAGCTGCAGTAAATGAAGGGTTAACAGTTTGTATTTATCAGTTTGAAGAGATACAATTTAATAAACAAGATCTTTTTTTTCTTCCAATTAGCTCAGACTATTTTAAAATTTTATTATTTTGCACTCTAAAATTATGAGCCATTTTTCTACCGCAATCCCAAATACTGCATTGCAGCTCAGAGAGGTGAATTTGAGATTTCAAGGGTTAGCAGATCAGAGCAATAAAAGCTTTCACATCTGCAAAGCTAGCATTGCCTTGCCCATTCTACAGAGCGCAGTATATGAAAGTATGCAGCATCACGTAGAGAACTACACCACAAGACTTATAGCAGGTGAACAACCAGCCAGCATCTTCTATACAACATCAGAGAAAATATCTAAATCTCATTCTGCAGCATCTGCATGTTTTGGTATGTAAGCACAAAACAATCTGCCAAAAGCAATGTGTCTAAATGATTTCCTATTGGAGAGGGTTCCGTACAGATGCACAAGCATTACGGAGCAGTCTGTTTACCAGCTGCCCAAAAATAATACAATGGTCGTTTCTAAAGCCAAATCTCAGATTGATTCAAGTTGGAGACACTGCACAAATTGAAGCTTTAATTTTACACACAGCCTTTTGTCCTCATACACTCCCACGGTGCTCATAAATCAAATTTATCACATCAGAAAAAGCTATAAAAAAGGCAAAGCAAAAGCAAAGCAGAATATCCATATAATGCAGGAAAGAAGAAAATAAAAAGCTTTTTCCTTCCCCAAGCACAGATCATAAGAGAAGATTATGGCTCTCAGTTTATAGGAAATGCTACATGAGTGAAAACATTTGTATAGTGCCTAAACCCTTGTAGATTACAAGCCTTGAAGAAGGGCCTTACTGAAAAAGGTTAGGATTTATCTTTTCAACAAATAGCCTTTATCTTGTGATGATAGGATCCGAGGTGAGAAAGCAAAGCTCTTATCTTGTAATTGATCATTTTACGTGGTCCCTTAAAACATAGTTTCTGATTAAATATGGTCATACAAGCCAATGCTCAGTATTTACCCGTTCATGACTGCTTATTTATACTGTTGTCACAAGATTACTGCATCACCTTAGTCACTGGTTAAATCCTGAGCCGTCCTAATCTTATACATACTTTATCTAAATAGCCATAAAGCTTTTATACTATTCATTAAAGACAGCCAAAATGTGGGTGAGCACACTGAACTTATATAATACATCTAAAAGACTTCCATGTTCATATATGAAAGAGAATACAGTTTCTCACAAGTATAGTAAAGCCTGTGCTAGAAGAATAGCAAGCTGCTTCTGGGGGATACAATTAATCAAGTACACCTATAGGAAAATATACTTGCTTATGGTAAACTGTAGAGGACTACAAATGCCATTCTAATCAGTCATATTTTATTTTTTACCAAAACCATTGGAGGATTTTTTTTCTTATGTATTATATAAAATACAAAGCATGTTATCAAATTACCAGTAGAGAAAAATGGGATTGTGACAGTCAGAGCTGCCCTGAGCATACTTTGTGTTTATAATTCTCATTAAACCACCCCCCTCCCCAGATCCTATCTTGACAAACAGAATGACGTCCATGTTGTGGATAGGACAAAAAAGGGATTCAGTATTTTAGCAAAAGAAAACTGAGCAGGGCTAACACCACTTGGTTTTCACAAATTATGTCAGCACAGAAATGCAGTGAAACGGCAAGTGAATGAGTACAGAGAGGATACTTTAGGTGAAAGGAAGGTAGCAAACAGAATATGTTAACTTTCTTCTTAGGTGCAGAGATCCTTGAAAGCGATAAAATATATGGAAACATAGAAAAGATGTACTGCATATGTTTTCTTATTACTAGGCTGATCTACCATTTAGAACTGGTAGAATACTTTGAAGGTAACTTTTAGTTCTACCATTTCTACAAACACTGCTTCAAAAACTTTAAAGCAGACTTTTCATTGAGATTGTGTGAGCTGCGATTGCTGACCTGGTACTAAAATAGAGCTTCCTGTTTGGTATTTCAATCCCTATGGCATCACTGACCCTGAATGAATATGCAAGCCCAGGTGTTCAGCTAACTAGTTATCGGCATGCTCGTTTCAGGTGTGTCTGACACTACAACTGGAAAAAAAAAAAAAAAAACAGTACTTAAGAAAAAAAAAATATTGCATATAAAATGATATATGTGATGTGCCTTCTGCAATAAAATAAGCTTACCTGCCTGTTTGCAATTTACCCTTCAATGCACACTGAGCTGCTCATGCCAGGTATTCCTTGGAAAGGAATGAATGAGAATACTATAGCAGTTTACCCAATAGACTGCTATAACCCCAGCAGCAGTCTCAGGTTTTGGAGGTCTACACAAAGAAGGTTCTTACAGGTAAATAGGAAATACTTACTGGATACTTTCTAACTTGTTATATTAGACCATGTGACCATACATATTATATAGTGATGTATTGGTACTTTTTACCGCGCTGTTGTCAGATAAATTGTAAATGGCTATGGCAAATAGTGCTTTTGGAACTTGATAGAAACTTAGGCTAGTTACAACAAGTAGTAAACATGCAAACATATCCACACCAACCAATGAATTACATATACAATGCATGCTCATAAAAGTGTATAGGGCTTGTTAAAAACCACATCAAAGTACATCTATATAAAACAGAGGAGGTTCCATAGGAAGTTCACACAGAATTAAAAAATTACTGACGATATACATTACCCTATTATAAGGGTATCTCTGTCACTTAAAAGCCATAAACAGGGATGGATCAGACCACCTTTAGATGTTTGTATAGCTAGAGTCCTACATAACCATAAAAGCTTGGTTATTGAAGAAACTGAATTACGCATATTGAGAGGGGCAAAGGAGACACACAAATGCCTCTGGTGGTGGCTGAACCTGTAAATTCTCACCGATAAATCTCTTGTACAATCCAACAGAAAACCACCGAACAGTGACCCAATATCTAGAGGTATCTTTTCAGTATGGTGCTTCCAAGAAATGACTGGACCACTCTTGTGTAGAATCAAGCTTTAGGAACAGAAAAGCAAATGTAAGATGTCCTTTTTTTTGCCCTCTCTTCTACTCTTTTTGAAGCCACTTGTTCCCGGTTTTAGTCACATTGTTTTGTATATTGGTGTTTAATGAAAGTAGAGAAGAATAATGACATACCCAAAAGGGATGCGTGGAAAACCTATGATCCAGTATAATGTGGGCACAGAAGCTGGGAGACCTTCCAGAAAGGCACACAGGTTTACAAGTGTGCTAATGTTGCAGTTTAGAGGGCTTGGTCGCTGTGTTGCATCTCGCATTAATATACACAGGTGCAGCACTGCAACAAATATTTTTGTGCACCCAGCGACAGAGACAGGCGAGTATAGCAGGATCTAGCTACACTTTAAGGACAGAGTCAATTGGAAAATTTTTGCAGGCACTGGAAAAATGACTTAATTTATCTCACCTAAAATTAAACACTTGTATATAAGGATTAACAAATATTTGGAAAAATGTTGCTCTTACAAGGCATACATGAAATATCTGAAATGCTCAAAGGAGCCAGGTTCTCTTTTCATATATCCAGAAACTTTTCCCCCTAGTTTTGGCTGGAACAAGGCTAAAATCAGATCTTTACTGCCATCACTGCTTTAGTTTAGGAGACCTCATTAGTTTTCACTTGCTTTGCTACAATAGGGACACCTGTTTCAAAATGTTATAGCTGTTCAATGGGCAAATGTGACAAGACCTAGAAAAAGAACTGTAGGTCTAATCAAGCAGAAAGAATGTGATGATTTAGAGAAGAACAAAAGGTGACCAGAGACATGCAATATAAAATCAGGCACTTCCTGGATCCTTAGGTGGACACCTCCATCAGGTTTGGGTGCTTGTCACTGGCCAGGCATATTGAAACAAAGCAGAAATTCTAAACCCATCATTGACCACATTCAATATAGAGCAAACAATCAGTGCTACACCTGCCTAACAATGACCATTGTACAAATATGGTTTGACGTAACAAAGGTGTCCGCCAGGTTACCTCATTTGTCCTCAGAACTGGGATACGAGTCACTTGTCATAAGCGTCTGCAAAAATGCAACCGTCAACATAATGAAGAATAAAAACCATCACAAGCCTGGAAGATCATTGCTCAAGAAGTCATCATCCAATTCTCATAACCTAAAAAATTAATACTCTTTTGGTGCTACAGAACACATCAAGTAAACATATTTAAAAGACCTAAAAGCTAATTTGTGTCTACAAACAGATTTGGCAATTAGGTCTAGTAATTCAAACTGAAGCCATCACATCTTAAAGCAAATACTGTATAAACATAGTGTGTGTTTTTTTAGTGCACGCATACACCCCCAACCTATTTAGCAGACAATAAAATAACTTTACACTTCCAACCTTTTTATCCTGAAACTAGGCAAATATCTTCCATACGAACTGCATCCATATAGCGTAGTTTATAAAACACAGTTCAGTTACTTGTATACTTTGGCTAATAAGTTGTGTCAAAATAAACAATGACACTGATGGTAACAATTCTAAAATGCTAGTAACATAGTAACTACCGTATTTTTCGGCGTATAAGACGCACGTTTTCTTCCCCAAAACTGGCGGGGAAAAGTGGGTGCGTCCTATACGACGAATGCAGGTTTAAAAAATAATTAAAACCGGTAACATACTTACCCGATACCGCGATCCCGCGTGCTTCTCGTCTTCTCTCCTCCTGGCTGCAGCGCGTGTCTCCGCCTTCCTGCAGACCCAGCGAGGAGAAGCCTGCACACGCGATCCCGGAAGCAAGCTGGGAGAGCAAGCGTGCCCCCGCGATCCCAGAAGCAAGCCGGCGGAGAGAAACGGACCAGTAAGTGGGAAGGGATGATCAGCAGGGGATAAATAGGCACAGAGTGGGGAATTTATCCCCTTCTGATCGCCCTGTGCCAATTCAACCCCTTCTGATCACTTTGTGCCAATTTATCAGAAGGGACTTTAAATTGGCACAGGGTGATCAGAAGGGGAGCACACTGAACTTCTAATGCATCTGAAAGTCTTCCATGTTCAAATATGAGAGAGAATACATAATATATATATATATATATATGTAGTTGTTTAGCCAGTTAGGTTGTGTGTGTTGAAAGGAAAGGGGGCGCACGCGCACACACACACACAGACACACTAAGGGATATTAAACAATTTAAATAAAGTTAGAAGAGGAGGTTACAACTACTGTTAATCTGTGTTTTCCATAGGGATTTTTACTACAAACATGGCTCCCAGCTGGCATATTGCCCTGCATAGCTTGCTCTGCACAGTTGTTCCTCAGGTTCCCCTTGCTTCTCTGCTTGGGACCACTACAGGGTGTTCAAGATGGATAATGGTAAGGGACTAATAAACTACCATTCACTTGTCTCCCACTACTAAATTAACCCAATAAAGCTAACCTCCAAGCACTTAGATGTTCAGAACTATATGTCATAACACTCAGATAGTGTCCATCTCCCAGTGTTTAGATTGGCCAACAACTATGTATTGTAAAGGCCTACCTTCTTTAATGCCAATTAAAGAATTAAGAAAGCTTTTTTACTACATGTTAGCAAAATGAATAGATCAGAGTGTAATGTGTGTAGCCAGGCTTAAGCTTCTAAGTTAATTTGGCTAAATTTGTCAAAGAATACCAACCTCATTAAAGACTGGATACATAACCGCATATAGGGGCATGGAAACCATGGAAGTGGTCTCTGATTCATTCTTCATCTCTTCCATTGTCATCCTCATTCAAAGAGACCAGGCTGTTAGAATATGATGCTATGGAAGCAAGTAACTCCTCATTCAGTGTGTTCGATCTGGTCCTTCTTCTAATGTAAGAAATGGTTCAATGTTACCCTAGAAGAGAAGAAACAAATCTGTCACATGCTTTTGCAATCAAAAAAAAACTTTAATGTCTGGACTATTTCATTTAAAGTCATTTTTCAGATTGACCACAAGTAACCAACTATTTAGAAAACCACTTATTACCCAAGTGAAATTAAACTGAAAAAAAAAACATTTAAATTGGCACAGGGTGATCAGAAGGGGACTTTAAATTGGCACAGGGTGATCAGAAGGGGACTTTAAATTGGCACAGGGTGATCAGAAGGGGAATAATCTTTCAGAATCTATTTTTTCTAGATTTTCCTCCTTTAAAATTGGGTGCGTCTTATATGCCGGAGCGTCTTATACGCCGAAAAATACGGTATGTCCCATCGTCAATTTATGAGAAAATATCACTGACCTAACACAACAATGCAGCTAGTGACTGCAGAAATCTTAAACATTTTAAATAGGCAATTCCACCTGGGAGATGAAATTGAAAGCAGGCCTGCAAGAAACTGCTGTTTCTTACATGGTCCTAAAGGAAAAGAAACAAAAGAACAAAACAAAAACCAACTACTTCCTTGGTTGGTGTGGCGATCCTCTGCCTCCAATACTTGTATCACTAACCCAGAATGAGGATGCAGCTCAAGTGTTCAGCCAAATGTCACAAATAACTGTATGCTTGTTCCAAGAATGTCACTGAAACCAAATGATTGGTTTTACATTCAGGCAAAAGGCATTTTTTAGAATGAGTTCACTAATAGCAGCTTACATCATCGCTCTGTGTTTAGTCCAGGTTAAGCTCCAAACGCTAAATATTAGTCACTAGAAACAATAGTTACCAGCAACGGTCGAATGAAAGAGCGCTGTACAGAAAGCAGTGTCCTGGTAAATGGAGAGGAGAAGGGAGATACACGAGAGGGGCTCCACTGCATCCTCCACAATATTAAACAACATTGCTTGTTAGTGCAGTCAGAAAGTCACTGATGTTCACTGCTCTAGGACCCTGGTTCAATAGGTTTATTAAAGAGCATTAGGAGATAATCATGAAAGTAAAAAAAAAAAAAAAAAAAAAAAAAAAAAAAAACTAAACAACTATATAATAAAAGAATCATACTAAATAGATAGAAAAAATAATTAATTCAAAACTACATGTTCTACAACATTCTTTGTAGCAGCCTTTATTGAAGTAGATTATTCACTTCCACCACACCTGATAAATAAATCTTTAAGATGATGATTTACATATACAATAAATATATTTTTATATACACGTAAATGTCCCAATGTGCCCAGAAAGAGACTTAGACCAGAAACATTACAAGTGTTCTCACCATTCACCAAGAAGCCCTACCATTTATTGGTAATACAAATAGCTGGCAACAGGTTCCTTGACGTATCTATAAAGCATTGTGTTAAAGGATAATGGTGATGCCTAACTATTGGCCAAGCAAGTCCTTCAGCTTAAAAGTTGATAAAAAAAAAAATGTTCCAGGAGTGGCCAAAACTAGCAAGACCAGCAGATCCAAATTTTACCTTTCCTATTCCATTCTGGTCTGCACTCCTCCTCCTAGCTGTGAGGGGCGGGGGAAGTATAACTTCAGGGCAAAGTCTGCCATACTCCAAACTTGACAATACAGAAGCCGCGGTCACTGCACAGCTAGGGGTGGGGCAGGAAGCATCGGTATAATCAGACTATTAGATTGTACAGGGTGCCATACATCGGAATGTATTCTGTACAATAACGTGTCAGTGCTTAGACTACCTATCAGCAAGAAATCAGCACCTTGATTTTTTTTTTTTTTTTTTATATCATCAGAAAGGAAGCTGAGCTTTCTGGCAGAATCACCAGGTAATTTAGGCATATGAATATGAAATAATTATAAACACACACATGAGGTACATAGAATGATTATGCTGAACCCATAAAAGTGAAGTTTATAAAAATCTTTAATGACAGTATGTTCGAGTAGGTTCATATTTTTAATTTTCAGGAAATGTAGCAAGTAATCTGGGTTCTATGGGCAACACTACTTCCGCTCATGTTTATGTATATCAGGACCAGTGATACTAATGTATAGAAGTGCACAATATCCATTTATGATAATTACACCTGACAACAATTGGTAAGTTCTCATTTTTTTTTTAATAAACAAGGATATATGAATATTGGATTGGATGTTCAAGAAAAATTCTGCTTCAGTTTTTTGAGAGCCTCTCTTTTTCCAAAGCAAGCAGAGTCTTCCCATCATATATCTAGATTATAAAGAATACCAAGCTCAGAGCTAGCTGAGCTCAGAACGGAGGGCCCATGTGAAAAAACAATGTCAATATTTATTAGGCCTCATTTTATTAGCCCAGCAAAGAATACTTTGCAGCATGATTATATCCTGCCTCTGACCAAGGCTAGGGGGACACTGACTTCCAATTGTAAAACCTTATGAACGCCCATACAGCTATCATATGAGCTTTGTAGCATTCATAAAGACATTTTAAACCAAGATATGTGGCAGAGAAGATTTAGACTAGGGGAAATGCCCAAGAACCCCCATTAAAGTCAATGGTGGAGTTTGGAGTGTTTATAGGCATGTTTAAGTGTTACAACTTCTTTCCCATCACAAGCAAAGCCCTGGTGTGGATTGGCTAATTGGAATGAATGGGAATTTTAAACACGAGTGCATGTAGACTTCGAAGTCCTACTTCTGACTCTTAGCTCTGACATGGACTGCCTGAACCCAAGCTGATAACACACACAGTATTTCAGTTCCTAAGTAAACATAACGTTATCAAACTAACTAGATTGTAAGCTCTTCGGGGCAGGGTCCTCTCCTCCTGTATCACTGTCTGTATTAGTCTGTCATTTGCAATCCCTATTTAATGTACAGCGCTGCGTAATATGTTGGCGCTATATAAATCCTGTTTAATAATAATAATAATAATAATAACATAGGGCCCATTCACACTGGCAGGGAGGTTGCAGTGTGTTTACCGTTTCTGAACACCAGACAGGTGTGAATCTACTCATAGACATGAAACGTTTTCCTTTTTTATAGAATAAAACAATAAGATTTTTTTTTTTATATATATACCAGATTTTTTATGTTGATTAACTTTCTTTTTACCCAACAGCACTGTGGCTGGCCTTCCTCTTGGAGCAGGACCAAAAACGTGCAGATTGATGTAACCAACGACACACCAACAGCGCTGAACTGAAACAGTTTTACAACGAGGAAGTTACAGGGTTCTCCCCAGGCCCTTTTAGCTTGGTGCACCACCCGGCACTTTTCAGCACCCACCCGGCTGTTTTTGGGTGGTAACTAAAGAGTTTGGTCACAGTATAGGGGCTACCTCCCGCCTACAATTTCTTCCCACCCAGCTTAAAAACATTTCTGGGTTGAGCACTGAGTTATTAGCACCCTAGGAATTAAAAGTGGCCAACCCTGGCAAGATCAACAACTCCAAACAGACAAAAAAGAAACTGGAACATTTGCCTACCTTAAACAGAATGAAAGAAAAGGCGTGAATGAAAATCGTGCAGATGTAAGCTAGTACATTTCTTATAATATCATACCAGGTTCTCTTTCATCAGTGACTTCAGCAGACCAGTAAATTAATGCACAGCTAATGCTCGCTATAAACACACCAAAAACCTACTTAAACTAAAGTAATGCAAGCTCTACCTCATCCACCAGTCCTTCCTAATTCCTCATAAAAACTAAAGTTTAGGATTGTATCCTCATATGGTCTCTGCCCTTTTCCCATCCCAATGCCCAGGCACCATAGAGCATCACTGGGCAGAGCTGAGAATGCCCGCTGTGCACATTTACATAGCACCATCAACACATTCTGAAGCAGTAGTGTATATTGGAGCAGCACAGCTTCTGATGGCGGACTGCAAAAAGCCTTAGGTAGGTAGGCTGGGGGTGTATATGGCCTTAGGTATGACCATCAGAAGCCTCTGAGGCTGAGTGTATTTTTACCTGGCCTGGAATGGTCAGGTAGGTGATGTACCCTGCCTGAGGTAGATGGCATCAGATGTACAGGGTAGGTGGGCAATGAATGAATATCACAAACCAAGGCTGTGTTTGAACTCTACAAACAAGTGCATGAGCACCACACTGTGGGGGTAAATTGCTATATCCTGACAAGTGGATGAATGGCACTGAGGTAACCTGTGTGAATTCACCAGCAGAAATTCATGACCACCATACACCAGGGGTAGGAAGGCTGCCTATATATCCTACATGACCCTGGGGTGTCTATAGATGAATACCACAACACCAGGACAGCATGGCTGTATGTATCCAATTGGAAGATCAATACCTGACACCCTT
This sequence comes from Pyxicephalus adspersus, assembly GCF_032062135.1. Lineage (NCBI taxonomy): Eukaryota > Metazoa > Chordata > Amphibia > Anura > Pyxicephalidae > Pyxicephalus > Pyxicephalus adspersus. The sequence continues at coordinate 47,451,182 of NC_092861.1, forward strand.
GTCACTAAACCTATGTGTATATCTACCAGGGAGAGGGGGAATACCAGGGGCCGTCAGACTATGTGTGAATCCTACATGTAGTGAGTGAATATGGCAGCCCCAGTCCGACTATGTGTGAATCCTACATCTTGTGAGTGAATATAGGAGTCCCGGTCAGACTATGTGTGAATCCTACATGTAGTGGGTGAATACAGGGCCCCCGGTCAGACTATGTGTGAATCCTACACGTAGTGGGTGAATACAGGACCCCGAGTCAGACTGTGTGAAGATGATGAATACAGGCCCCGGGCCCTGTATTCGGTATGAGGCCCGGCCATGTAGCCGGTGTGTATACACAGCCTGCTAGGTAAGGTGACACAGTGAGAAGCAGGCCGCAGGAAGAACCTGAAGTGCTGGCAGTCACCGGAGGCCAGGCCGGGCTCTATACGGCCAGCAGAGAGCCGCAAGCCCTGGCAGGGATTAGCAGACACCTCCAGGCCCCGGCGGGCGGGATTAGCATTACTCAGCAGCTCACAATACAGCGGCCACGGAAAAGGACAGGAAGGAGGACCAGCGACTACCTGTGATCCGGCCAGCGGACGAGGCGACCCCCGGCTTCGTCCTCCGGCTCTGCTTCAGCTTTCCCTGGCACCGGAAGTCCGCTCTAGGAAGTGTCCGCCGTCCTGAAGAAGAAATAAGGCGTTGCCCGGAATTAGTCCGACGAGTTTACCTTTCGAGGGGGCGTCTCTACCACATACGGCGACGATTGCCGTAGGAACGGCGGGATGTGTAGTCTTTCTCTGCATTAAAAGCGTCACAATTTAAGGCCCCAGGACTACATTTCCCTAAAGGCTGTGCGAAGCTGCTGGCTGTCATAACAAACATGTGGCTTGTCAAATAGGGAGCGGAAGTCAGGGAGATAGAGCGACACAGATGGCCAATAAGGGACAGGGGAGTGGGCGGTCGAAAAGTAATTGGTTGTCAGATGGTAACATGTGGTCTCTATGGGAAAAGCAGTGTTTGGGCAGGGAGGTTGACCCTGCAGTCAGCTGGAGGGAGGAGGAGGCGGCGCAGCAGCATCGGTAGCTTGGTATGTAGTGCTGAGGGTGGCGAGGGAATGCTGACTGATGGGCAGCCAGTGACAACATGGGAGGGAGGTGTGTGCAGGGGACACATACACCTGTACTATGTCTGTATACACCTGTCACTATATCTGTATACACCTGTCACTATATCTGTATACACCTGTCACTATATCTGTATACACCTGTCATTATGTCTGTATACACCTGTACTATAATCGTATACGCCTGTCACTATGTCTGTATACACCTGTCACTATATCTGTATACACCTGTCACTATGTCTGTATACACCTGTACTATAATCGTATACGCCTGTCACTATGTCTGTATACACCTGTCACTATATCTGTATACACCTGTACTATAATCGTATACGCCTGTCACTGTGTCCGTATACGCCTGTCACTGTGTCCGTATACGCCTGTCACTATGTCCGTATACGCCTGTCACTATGTCCGTATACGCCTTCCAGCCTTCTTCATCCCAATCACAAGATAAACCAAAAAAGCATGTTTAGTATATAGGCATCTCTGCCAGGATCACCCAATGTTATCAGATCATTCCATAGCTGGCATTATTCTATTAGCTGGTGATCTGATCTTCCAATGACTTGTGTAGTGTATGGCAGGGTATACATGCAATCAGATTTATTATTTTATAATAAAATTCCCTTAGCCAGTGATCTGATCTTCCCATGACTTGTGTACTTGTGTATGTCCATCTCTGCTAGGATCACCCAATGTTATCAGAATATTCCATAGCTGGCATTATTCTGATAGTTGGTGATCTAACCTTACCATGCCAAAATAACTTGTCAGAGCATCACACAGAGCCAAGTAACTATTTACTAATATAAAAAAATCACTAAAGCAAATCTTGTGTGCCCCGTCACTCTGCAATAATATCTTTATTCCAGCCCCACTTATAGAGAATATATTAGTATACTTAGTATGTAAAAAATTAATTGTACACAAACCCCAAACTTTGTATTCAGCAGTCTTCATATGTATCTCAGAGAGTTTAAAAAATCTATTTTAAAGAAACCAAATGAAACCTGGCTTTAGAGTCTTTGTTGTGGCCTCTGATGATCTTAAGCAGTCTTTGAGAATGAATGGAGCAAATCCATGTTTGCTAGATCACTCATGTCCCCCTTGGTAGTCCATTTTCTCTATTCTTCATGAGCTTTAATGAATCCAAGCTGACCTTCTGTATATTCCCCCTATGGTCATTCTCCACTTCTATTAGGCCGTCTTCATCTCAGGCTTTCTCTTCTACCCCCATTCTTTCTGGCACTTCTACCTTATTTCATTATTATACTCAAACTCCAACCTGGAATATACCCAGGCATATTAGACAGAAGTATGCATAGCTTTTTAGAAAATTTAAAAATACAATATCTACAAACTAATTCCACTCATAGTCAAGTATTTTTCAAAAATGACTTCTCTGCCCACAAGTTATTCAATTATGTTGCTATTGTCTAATGGTCTCCCTTACCAAAGCAAATTAGGCCATTAGGGTTTTTGTTCTATGGTACAGTGTTTAGTAGGTATCACCGCAAATATTTTCATTATAAAATATGGGGTATGGTTGTTTATTGGAGTGCATTTTGTGAAAAGAGCAATCCATAGCCATTTGTATAGATCTTGTTGTTCTGGTTTATTGCCTATAATTGCTAATCTACCTTGCCTTAGTGAGTATGACGTTTGTCTGTTTTGCTTCTTTGCTTCAGTTCCATGTCTTGTCAATGTCATTCCTAATGATTATGTTATCATATTTTGGGGTATTTGTAAGGTTGTTTGCTGGTATATATTTAGCAAAGAGAGCAAGCAGGGTTTCTATGTTTGTTTAACAATATCATTTATTCATTTTTTTCGCTATCATCTGAAAAAGAATGATATGTATTTCCAACTGACGGGTTAGTTATCTCTGCTCCCAGTGTTTGCTCCTGGCAAGAGTCTGTCTGCATTTGTGAGTGTAAACAAAGCTAAATGCTAAAGACAAATATAGAATAATGAAGTGTTAATCTGCTGGGCATTAAAGCTGGCGCAAACAATTCTGATGATGCTTAAACACAGAAGTCTGCATTCACACCATCTGCTTTGTCTGCATGGGGGCAAAGTATTTTGAATAATTACAGCTGCACTGACTGGAACAACTCACAGTGCATTAAGGTAGTATTGCAATTGTTCATTCTACTAAGAGCCAGAGGGCCTAGAACTAAATATTGAGAAGGATCTGCCATAGTTTTTGGATGACTTGAATATTTAAAATGTGCACATGAAGCACTTTTGTTTGAAGCATCTCTATCCTGTTTTTCCTATCTCTTACCATTACCACGTATCTCTCTCTATCCAGAAGCTTTGAAATAAAATCTAACATGATCACAGAGTGCACTTGACAGTCCATCAGTAAATCACAAATGATCAGTCTGATAGCCCTCATGCTTTCAGTTTGTCCCAGCATTAGTATACACATATAGTTATTAGTCAACTTCACTTTTTTACTAGTGGTTTGCATAAACATAGCTGCCAACTTGCACCAAGGTGATCAAACCTCTAAACCAATTTACAATTTTGTTACTAATAAACATTTTGCATAGGGGCCTATTCACAACAGCATTGATGTAGCTTTACAAACTGAGGCTGGGATTAAATGTAATATGTGTTTAAATGTCCTTACCCTCTCCCTGATCTCTGCAGCGATTCTGAGTATAGGACATGGGTGACGCTCCCCTGTCTTTCCACAATCCAGTTCCTATGGGGTAACAGTGGGCCTAGAAGTATGTACTTTGATTGGTTTATAAGGCCTTCCCATCAAAATGATGTACTGATAGTAAGGTATATACGCTGGGAAGAGGCACGGCCACAAAGCAGATAGTGGGTTTTATAATAACTACAAGTATACATTTGTAGCTGCAATGATGGATGCAGTTAGAGAATACCTTTGTTATTCCTTTTATTTGTCCATATTTTACAATGTTGGTGACCTGCTGTAAATGTAAATGTATCCCAGGATACTATGCATTCATATTCAGTATTTACTGCTGCAGCAAAAAAGACAGAAGGAATGGGACTCCCCCCTTAAAAAAAAAAAAAGAAAATGCTATTTAGAGGGAAAAAAAATACACATTTTTTATGAAGTAAAAATTGTGGTGGTAGATTTGACTCAGTAATTGGTAATGTGGCAGACTGGGTCCTAAGTCTTTTTTTCTTCTAGACTGCATTGAGGGAATGCCCCTTTTCTAGATCCTATCTGTCCCTGATACTTTGGACCCTTCAATGGGAAGGGTCCTCACAAAGTGATGGAAGCTCAGTGATGTCACAAATCATATAGGTGGGCAACTGTGGGATTGTAGGGTTCTTCTTTTAACCTTTAAATTTGAAGGCAAGGCTTTGGTTTTGGATGTTCAAATTCTAGTTTAATCCTTGTGACTCTAGGTACATCTGCCAGAGGTATAGTGTGTCACTCATGCAAGACAGCTTGGTCTGTATATAAATGATGGGAAATATATATAATTATATACAGACACTATACTATAATAAAAATAGAGCCCTTTTGAGTCCACATTTTATCACAGTGAACATAAAGTCAGTTATGGAAAACAAGAATGCAATAATTAATTTAAAGGAAAAGTCATGTAACATAGAGACAACCAATGCTGACCTTTGCTTTATTAAAAGGATAGTTCACTAGCTGTAATGCTAAGCCGCCAACGAGGAACAAATGTACTAAGTGTCCTGACTTTTTGACCTTATTGTACTATTCACTTGTTTTGGATCCATGACTTGGAGAATAATAAGTTCATCAACATATCAACCAGACAGCTATAGTTTTTTTTAGAAAAACTACAGTGATGACTCCCCCATTCTTCTCATTTTTTTTTTTTTTTTGCTAATAAAAATGGAAATGTTTTAGCAGTACAACTTTTTTATTTAAAATTATTAGTTATTGTGCCATGATCATAGAGATAATGGACCTGATTTAATAAAGCTCTTCAAGGCTGGAGAGGATACACTTTTATCGGTGAAGCTGAGTGATTCAGAAATAGCAAATGACTTTGAAGAAATCCATTCCAGGTTTTCTGGATCACCCAGCTTTGCTGATTAAAGTCTATCCTCTCCAGCCTTGGAGAGTTTTAGAGTTTTAATAAATCAGGCCCAATATCACTAACCAACATTTCAGAATTTTACAAGACCACATTTTCACTTTGAGGGACACTGGGGTCCTGAAGTTTAGATCTGATTCTTTTTTTTTTTTTTTTAGGGGATTTCTATGTGTGAGGTGTGCTTAGCCCAGCACCAATGAATATCATAAGGTCATTTGTCCAATATTTCATGAAAATACCGTAATAATTGTTCTGCTGGGATCTGGCTTTGCAGTGGCAATTGAATATGTTTTTAACAGCAATGTTTTTTCCTATGATTTTACATTTAAAATTTAGGCTAGAAAAAAAAAAAGCATTGGATCAGACATAAGATTCCAGGGGTGGTATGCTACATATCACTGAATATTTAAACTAGATTAAAAAAAATGCATGAAATATAATGAAACATGAATATATATTGCTAGCATAACAAGAGCTCCTCTTTCTGCATCCAAGTGCTGCACTGGCAGGGAAAGCAGGTCAGACTCTTGTAATTAGCTCGTCATTCTGTACAACACACAGACCTGAGCTGCTGCTACTGATGTATTTGAGTACAGGATGACCCAGCAATTGATTTAGAGGGAAGAGTAGATAACGGCACTCTCACTGACCTGACGGATTGTCTCACAGACAAGACTGGCAGTTATTATTGGAGTCCCTGACGCCAATATCGGGAGCTTTTTATTGTGGCCTTTGACACCAATGCTAGGGGTTTTTACTGTGGACATTATTACCATTGCTGGGGAGTAATAATGTGGTCACTGGCACCATTAAATAACCCAAGCTTACTCCTCAATGTGTATTGCAGCACTTTACAAAAAATTGAGGTGCACTAAGACACATTTATTTTAAATTCACCTTAACACACAAAAATATGCAGCTGTTAAACAGCCCTCCAATTTCAGGGGAATACAGTGACTACAGAGGGGTGGGTATAGATGGATTCTCTGACAGTGCAGCCCGTTTATGTTTGTAAAAGTATCCGGATTAAGCATTCAAGGCACACCAACATAATTATCTTCCCTTCAGACACACCAATATTTTAAGAAACTAGTTGGTATTTTCCAGGTATATACCGTATATATGTGGACTCCAAAGCACTGCTTCTTGGGTTTCTGTCTGTCAAGCAAGTAGTTGTTTTGCTTTTTGGTTTGCAACTAATCTTGATGTCTTTGATTTTTTTTTTTTCCTAGGTTATTCAGAACTATGCATGTCATTGCCTTCCTCACGTTATTTGCTGTCCAGGCAGTTGTGCTTGGCAGCAGCCTTCATGATGACACCATTACTGAGTTCTCAGTGAAGATTTACCATGAACTAAGAGCTATAAAGGAAGATGAGAACATCTTCTTCTCTCCCCTGAGTATTGCACTAGCTGTTGGAATGGTGGAGCTGGGTGCTCGTGGATCTAGTCTTAAGGAGATCCGACATGCTGTAGGCTATGACAAGCTAAAAAATGGTAAATACTACTCGTATACAGTTTTCCTTTCAGTCATATTAAATATCAATGTAATACTAGTGTAGTAAATACAATAGGTTTAGAATACAAGTTGTGTGTGGCCCTAATCGATATGGTTTACAGTAAAATATATTTTCCAACAAGCTAAATCTTGAGGGAACAGAACCTGAAAAAAAAGCTTTATATTCCTGAATCTATCATTCCAAACAATTAGGAACTGAATTGCTCATCTAAGTTGAGTTTTGTCCAACCTTTTATTCACTCATGCACCCCGTAATCAGTCTTTCACTGTAATGGGCAGCCTAATTACCCAACGATGATGTGCCAAAGTTCTGCATTTGCAGAGGGAGGAAGAAATTTGCTAATGAATGAAGAGATCTTTGTTGATGTGGAAGATCCAGGCATTTTTGTAGGGCTTGACTTTAATCATTGTTAGATTACAACAAATTAAGTACATATCTGCTTTAAGTTAACCATTATATAACCATGGCTGCCTGTAATTAATGTTGTACCTAGATTGACAAATCCAATTCATTACATTCTAAATGACTCCCCTCCTGGGATCTACTTTTGCTATTATCCCATGCAGCTAGTCCCTATTTAAAGACAAATTTCACAGCACAGGTATAATGGAGGAGAAATAGATATATTGTTTTAAATGTGTTTTGTGGGATACCAAAATGTTTGGATGGAAATGAACTTTTTTTTATCATTCTTCTGTAGTTGTCCAACTGTTGTCTGCTAATGTTGTTTTCCAGTTTACACTGATCAGACAAGCCATTTAGACCACTGACAGTAGAAGTGAATATCATTGATTTTCTTTTTACAATGGCACCTGTAAAGGGGTGGAATATATTAGGCAGCATGGAACAGTCCGTTCTTGAAGGTAAAGTGTTGGAATCAGGAAAAATGGTCAAGCTTAAAAAGCGAAACACATGTGACAAAGGACAAATTGATAAGGTTAGAGGACTGAGAAAGAGATTCTCTAGAAAAGAAGGCATTGTAGAAAAGTCCAAACGTGCAGTTGTTCATACCCAACAAAAACTAGGCAACGAAAATATCCAGCAATAGTTTCTGGGTCCTTAAGCCACTGGGATGACTGTGGGTGGGGGTGTGGGACTGGAACTGTAGCAGATCGTACAGTACATTGCAGCTTGCTCCATAGGGGGTCCATGTAGCTGCAGACCAGTCAGAGTGCCTATACTGACATCTGTCCTCTACAAGCATTGTGGCACTTACATTGGGCACGTAAAAGTCAGGAACGGGGAAAGGTTGCCTGGTCTGCTAAATTGCATTATTTTTGGGATATTACAATATGTGTGTGCATTGTTTACTTGGGGATAGATAAAAGTAAGATGTATTATGGGAAGACGGTGGAAGCAGTGTAACTTATAGGAACTTGTGTCTTGGTGTCGGGCAGATGCAACAGGACAATTTAAGAGGGTTTGAGGATTATCTCCCTTAATGGGTCAGAATTGTTTTAGCAACACATGGTGGACATAGGCTGCCTAATTAATGTTTTGGCTGATCAGTATATATTTTCATGGTGGATTAATTGACCAGTGTACAATTTAGTCTAACAGCTTTCTCTTATTTTTTTTTTTTTGCAGGTGAAGAATTTACTCTGCTAAAAGATCTCTCCAGCATAATGACAGCCCAAGAGAGACATTATGTGCTCAGCATTGCAAACTCCCTATATTTACAGAATGGATTTCATATCAGTGACAAGTTCATCCAGTTAATGAAAAAATACTTCAAAGCAGAAGTAGAAAATGTAGACTTCAGTCAAGGTTCAGCTGTAGCAAATCACATCAATGCGTGGGTGGAAAATCACACTAATAGTATGTTATCAGCCTTTATTGAGTATTTGTACCATTTTTACATTACAAAATGATTTCCAGCAATATTTTCATCTAGTTGTCAATGTAAAGGTTGTAATGTTTTCTGGTATACTTTTTTTAGTCTTCTTTGGGGGAGGTACTATGAGATTGTTTCATACCCAGGAAAAGAATGATGTGTAATAACTTAAAGCAACCAATCACATATACATTTAGATTAGTCACAGCTATATTTTCTATTTATTAACAAAAGTCATAGTTGTTGTCAGCATAGTCTACTAGATTTGAAAAAACAGAAAATTGGACAAAATACAGATCCTATTCTTTGTGTTTTAATACATTGTAAATTAAGCCTGTTGTATTTACCTGCACATCTTTCTTACAACTGGCCATTTTTAGTTGCTTGGCATGAATACCAGCACAATGGTATGCCCATTAGGTGTATAACCTCTAGAAAGATTTTCCCTCACCTCCTGTATTTTCCATCACTATCTGTCCCAATAAAAGTTGTCACCAAGAGATATAGTAAGGATGTATCTTGCTAGCTAGGACACAACAGAACTGATAGAAATTCTCACATTTTTACATTTCATTCAAAGGCTAAAATAAATTTTGGTAAAGTCTTTGTATGTTTACTGGGTAACCATAGAGGTACACAAAATTGTGACAGGTAATCATAGGATTTCAGAATTTCAAAAAATACTCATTCCTCAATGTGTGTTAAATTTTTAAACCAATCCTCCATCGATGAGTGCAGAACCATATGTGTGCTTAAGATACATGTGTTAAAATAAATGTTATGCTGAAACATGGAGGCTACCACTACTGTCCTTTCTTCAGAAGCTGCTAGCAGTCTAGCTATCATGTTGATCCGAAGCAAGTATGCCGATAAGAGGTTAGGATTGGTCCCAATAGGTATAATTATTAACCTTTTTATTGCAGACACTTGGTGGCCACCTTTGTTTGGGCATTATATGCAGTATCCAGGGGTAGTTTTCCATCTTCTATGTTATAGTGCTTCCCAGTCTTATACTTCCCTGTATTTAATTCTTTGGTGATTTTTATGTGCTCTGAATGAATGTGTGAGCCCAATGATAAGACAGCACGGTGGCTCAGTGGTCAGCACCTTGGACTTTGCAGCGCTGGGTCCCAGGTCCAATGGGGTTTTTATGTTCTCCCCCTATTTGCCTGGGTGTCCTCAGTGTTCTCTGGTTTCCTCCCACATTCCAAAAACATGCAGTTAGGTTAATTGGCTTTCCCCCAAAATTGACCTTAGACTGTATTAAAATCATATGACTATGGTAGGGACATTGTGAGCCCCTTTGAGGGACAGCTAGTGATACCAGCATATCAAAGCACAGTTTGCTCAATAAGTTAATACATTTCGAGCCTCCATAAAGATTTTGTTTTGCTTTGTTTGTGGTTAACTCACCGTGAGGATTTTATACAGTAACTGACACCATGCTGCCTAATAATATGTTGAGACAAACATCAGTCCTAACTGCATTTATTAAAGTAATGTACCTGTTCCGACTATGGACTTTGTACAGCGCTGCATGATATGTTGGCGCTAAATAAATGCTGTGTAAAAATAATGATAAAGAACTGGACAAGAAGCTTTGTGCGTGTGCCTAGTGCACAGCTGACATCTTGCTGGACAAGAAACAGGTTAATTTAAGCCTTGTTTTTATTAGTGCACCAAAGGTTGCACTATAAGGATCTCCTTCATTCAGATTAGTTGTACAGTTTCACATGTAAGTCTGAGTACGGTTTATTTTTCCATTTAATAAAATAATTTAATTGTTGGTTTCGGGGCGATAGTATTCCCAGTTGCCCCTGCTTTAAAAGTTATCACTGTGGCTTTTCTAGCATTGTAATAATGACATTATCTCCGGAAGCTGGATAACCACAAACTTGCTGTCCTAAAACTTGCTTGCAAGATTACCGCCCTGCCAGCCACACTGCACATATAGATAAGGGATTGGTTGGCAACTAGTTAACACTTTTATCAGTCAGGCTGACAGAAATGTCTTTCAAAAACCCCCAAGGAAAGGAATATTGACGTGTTGTTGTGAGATGGAGATGCAGGTCAGTGAACAAGGCAGAATAGATTGTATAGAACTGAGAGGAAACGAGTTATGGTATGCTCAGATACCCAGTTAGCAAAAAAAAAAAAAAATTATAAAAATATTAAAAAAAAAAAAATGAAAGAATTAAGTGCAGCTGCCAGTTCCTTAGTTGTGATGACTTCATTACTGCTTTATTTTCTCCTTTTAGTCTGGCGCAGTGATTCTGGTAGTAACAACCTTTCTGTTCTAGAATACAGAACACCTTTCCTCTCCTCATCTTTATACCATAGAGGGGGTAATAAGTAGTTCACAGAGAAGAAGCAGGTAGGGATGATACCATTACTTAGAGTGCAGAAGAGGCACTGTGTTGTCCGCTTGGTGCAGAAAACAAAAATGCTCACTGGATTTCTGTCAAGGTCAGCAAAAGATATGTAGTACTTATTGAACAGATAAAACAAAACACTTTCATATGTATTTGTAACAGACTAAAAGGAAGCGAATAAGAGGTGTTTATTGTTGGATTTTACATAATTTGTTATGATGATTACATGTGAGCACTCTGTTCCTGGTGTTAAAATTGGGAAATTAATATAATTTGAATTTCTAAAACATCTTTATACAAATTTCTAACTGGCAGAGGGAACCTGTGCTTTGTAGATTATATTTTTCACCACAGGTCCACAACTAATTTCTGTTTAAAACCCTAAATCGGCTTTTTGCTTTTGGGAAAATGATTATATAGTGTTTAGGATTGCACAGCTGCTATAAAAACACTGTAGATAGCTGAGACATTTATGTGACTTCAAAACCACAATTTGGAGATAGTTGTTTCCTTTGCTAAAATACAAGTAACTTCTTGAGATAGTTTAAAAGAAAACCATAGAGCAGCAAGAGGAGGTGGCAAAGATAGCACCCAAATCCATGTTTACGAACAGGCTCCTGAAGTGTGGCGACTGTGGGCCACCTATGCCCTGCTATTATTTATGAAAGTGTAGCCTTAGAGATTCAAGATATGTAGATGAAATATTTATATGTCTTAAATGAGTTTTACTATTACTGTTCTAGTACAATGAACTATAATAAAAAATGTCCCTGTGTTCCCAGAGATTTGCCTGTACCTATATTTCTTCCAGGAATTGAACCTTTTTGAAAAATAGGTACCTGAAAGGGTTAAACTCAGTTTATCTCAGGATGCCTGAGCCAGATGGAACTGTTTACTCTTGATTCCTTTTTAAGATAAGCCTCCAATTGCAGTGCAAACAAACCAGGACTACTGCCAGTGACAAATGAAATCACAGCAAGAACAAAATGTTTTATTTCTCACACATACAGCTCTCCCTCAGGATATGGATATGATCTAACCATGCATTGTGGCTGTGTCCAGCACTGTAGTACTGTATTATTATGGGGATATATTGCGTTTTGACATTACTTGAGGACAAAGGCACATAGGATCCTGTATAGACCATATGGCAGTGGGAAACAGGGGTGTTATGCCAGAGTGTATCTCCTGTTTACGTTTTTATCTCCTCGTGTATCTCCTGTTTTTTTTTTTTTATTTGCAATTGATGGTTCTTTATGGATTTGGAAAATATTGCATATCTTGAAGTTGACACTATTATTCTGTTCTTACATTGGTTTATATTCTTTTTATCCAACAGATCGCATACACAATCTTTTCTCCTCTGAGGACTTCACTGAGCTAACAAAATTGGTTCTTGTCAATGCTATCTATTTTAAGGGCAACTGGAAATCCCAGTTTAGGCCTGAGAACACCAGAACATTTTCCTTCACTAAAGATGATGAAAGTGAAGTACAGATCCCAATGATGTACCAGAAAGGGGAGTTTTATTATGGTAAGTGAATGATCATTGTGTTTTTGGAACATATCAGCCCTGAAAGATTTTAGGGTATTTTACCTCCACAACAAGAGAGATTATTTTTTCTACACACTATAGAAACAATAAAACTTGCATAGACACACTTGGGAAGCAACTAGTAGCGGTTCCTTTCTTGGCTACTTGCTCCAGGACTAAGGCTGCATATACACATGTAATAATTGTCGTTGGAATCAAACGATCCACAACAGATCGTTTGATAATTGTTAACAAATAAAGTGCACAACAACTGGTCAACGAACAAGGCATCTCACTGGAAAAGAACGACCGTGCTGGCGGATCTGATTGGGCAACAATCGTTCGTAATCTATTGTGCGTAGAGTCGTACAGTGATCCTGGATTGTTCTGTGATACAGTTTCTTCTACATGTCACTTCCTGCATCATTCGAACGATCGTATATAGTGTGTACATTATTGGTGGATTTATATTTGAACAATCATATAGTTACAGCATGTATAGAATTGTGCACAATAGGATTGTTCAAAATAACCAGGAATAATTGTTGATCATTTGTTTTCAAACAATAATTATTGCACGTGTGTACCTAGCCTAACTCTTTTAAAAAGGATTTATCCACCAGTGGACCTAATGTTGATCAGTAATTTAGGGGAGCTGGATATGTGCTTCACATATCCAATCAGCTGGCTGGGTGAATGTAGTAAACCAAACTTCACTTTCACACCAGTGAAAGTTTTTGGATTTGACAGGGGGTGTGGATTTCATTATTAGATAAAAAAGCATTACCAATCCTTTGTTATGAAAGACCATTTCGATACATATGAATTTGAATTGTGTATTTAGTTTCCTGGCATTCAGCTTTATTGCGCTGTCATCGAAATAATATTGTATCTTACACATTTATACATTTTTACCTTCATAAGTATTTCCAAACATCTAAGTGTGATTAATCTTTGTTTTTCCTGCTTATCTATTTATCTAAACTCCTTGGCTTTTGGGATAACAAGATCAGAACAATTTGTATGCAAATTCAGGAGAGAATGGATGGGGTAATTGACTCTGAGGTCTGGACAAGCTTCGGAATTGATATATTATTGGGGTAGAGATTGTGAGCATGAGAATTTCTTATGTTTAATCAGCTAAATGTCATAAAAGTCTCCACAATAGCCAAACAAATTGCCTTTGTACTGCACTGGCAGAATTTGAAGGATACTCTGATTGGCTGATGTGGAGAATACAGATTAGTTCTTCCACAACTTTAAAAACTTTAAAATTGATACTGACTGCTGAGTTCTAAAAGTCTCATGTCACTAGTAGATTAAACATGAAAATGGATGGTTGGATCTATTGAAAGCCCCACACCCCTACAACTTGCAAAGACATATACGAAATAAAGCTATTGTAAAAAAGTTAAAAAGTATTTACCTTCACTTCTGGGAGATGTGGGTGATTTTTCTACACAAAAAGATAGGGTCTGAAGGCCTTTAAAAATATGTATCCCTGCAGTGGCCTGGAACATGGACCTGCAGGATTTTATGAGCTCACTTTTTTGATCAGACATGTCAAACTAGTATTTTATAAGTAACAAACTGCTTCTTCTTCTCTGTAGTCATCTGTAGCTTAAGGTAAAAAGTGCCCGAGCTGTTCTATAGGTGCCACACTTGCATTCATAATTTTGCAGCCAATTCAACAAAAAATGTTTTGTTATCTAGCTGGCTGTAGTCTCTGGTTTCTTCTGTCCCAATGCCACTGTCCTAATCTTCTGGTTAGGAAGTCTGCACTCTTCTCTGATCTACATGTGCCAATTCTTCTTGCCCCATCTACACAAAGTCCACCATACCCATTTGCTGTCAGTCCAAACAGGTGAGAATAGAAAGACAAGAATGCCAGGTAGCAGGAAGCTAATAGGTCAGGAACTGAGGCCATGAAGGGTATCGTTCCTCTGTAATAGTAGGCTCTGGTGTACTACAGTGTACTAAGGACACAGTGTGAGAAATGTGGTAGGGCAATAAAGCCTCCCAGAAGCGTGAAGGTCGCTGAATGCTGGTAGAGTCCTTCTGGGGGTTAGTGGATGTACCAGCAGGGGACTCCAGTGCATTTACACTCATTTGTCCTGATTTATTAAAGCTTTCCAAGGCTGGAGAGAATACACTTTCTTTGGTGAAGCTGGGAGATCCAAAAATCCTGGAATGGATTTGGTCCAGGATTAGGAACATTTGCTAACAAATAGCAAATGATCTTAGAAAATCCATTCCAGGTTTGCTGGATCACCCAGCTTCACTGAAGAAAGTATATACTCTCCATTCTTGGAGAACTTTAATAAATCAAGCTCATTGAGTGAATCGGTGAAAACCCCTAATTATTTAGTTAACCTAGTTTGGTCCACTGTTTTGTCTGATTTTTATGTGCCTGCATTAGATAGTGGTGACCTAAGAAATCTTTTCATAAAAATATTTTGTAGACAAACATTATCATAAAAATCTCTTTGTGAGCTGGAATGTTTAATTCTATTTTCCATCAGTTGTTGGATTCTATATAGGATAATCAAACATCTACACATGTACATAATGATTTCACTTGCCTAGAAGCATCAATTTAATATTATCCTGTATAATCACTGTGTACTGTGGAAACAATCCATTCAGAAGGCAAACTGTTACATTTGATGGAAAAAACTTTTGTATGCTGTGAGCAGGCTTATGTCTGTAGTTAGCGTTATTGTCCTTGAGAACATAGTTGTAGAATTAAAAAAAGCAGATACAAGGAACCCAAATCCCATACAACAGAAAATATAAAGTGCCAGCTGGTATTTACTGTTGGTGTGTACATATAACGTGGTAACTGTAAACTACCGCGATTCGTGTATGCGTTTGTTTTTTATAAAAGATGTGCACAGTTTGAAAGTAACAACTGATGCAATAGTCATCTGTTCACAATAGTTGGAAAACCTAAAAGCAAATGAAGTAAAAATAATTCAGAACTGACACATGTATTAGTCATTTTATTACCATTACAAGGCAGAGAGAATTTGAAACATAATCAAGCTAAGGTTTCCTTGTGTTTTCCTGAATGTTACACCTCTCCAATATCACTACTGATGATTGCAGAAGCCAACTACACCTCATTGATATACAAATAAATCAGATGGATGGAAATTGTAGATACCTGTTTTTGATCTCTTCACTGGAAGCAAGTTGCTATTAATAACCAAGATTGTTAAGTGGTAGTCAGTGATAGTTGCAGAGCTGTGCTTATCTTTATCACTTCTGGCCAGTGAATTACCAAAATTATAAGTTTTTGAAATGTGACAAAGTATATGAATATTTTCTTCCATTCTATATCCTATTTGAAAATGTTTTGAACTATTTGACTTCTTTTTTTTTTTTTTATATAATTTCCATAATGGCTCATACACATCTTCACCAGGGGCTACTGTAAAAGTAAATGTGTAATCCGACACAGAACATTGAGATTTAGAAAGACTGTGTAAAGGTAAATAAAGTGCCCAAGTACCTTTAAATCAGTATTGATAGAATAAAAATGGTATGGTATTTTTGTAATTTAAATATTGTTTAGGACAGGACACTCTTTACAGTTTTGTTGTCTTTTTAAGCTGTTATTATAGCCATGTTTCTCTCCTAATTGCAGGAGAGTTTACTGATGGCTCAAATGAGGCTGGCGGAGTTTACCAGGTCCTGGAGATGCCATATGAAGGAGATGAACTTAGTCTTATGCTCCTGCTTTCCAGACAGGAAGTTCCTCTGGCAACACTTGAACCTTTAGTCAAAGCCTCACTTATTGAGGAATGGGCTAATGCTGTGAAAAAGCAGAAAGTGGAAGTTTACCTGCCAAGGTAGGATACATATTTGTATGTATAGGTCTGCAAAAAAGAATGTTGGTTATATCGTTGCTTGGGTTTTAAAGCTTCAGTTTATAGCTGTGTAAAAAAACAAACGTGATCACATAAAGCTAAGCATATATTGGGAAAATGTGCATGAGCAGAGATTACCTTTACATAAAACAGCATATCAAGAATAGATACAAAGGCATTTAGAATTATAGGTACAGTATAGGTATAGGTATGAAAAATTATATTCAGAGGTTTGAGTCGGAGGAAGTGGGGGTGAAGGAAAGATCAAAACATTTTTAGAAAATTCTTAATATGTTTAATAAACAAAATATTATTTACATAATGAATAAGTTAAAAATAGAAAGATATAAAATAAAACACCTTAAAAGTATGGTATGCTATAGTTTTGCTATTGTTTTGCTTGTCATCCAGCTTGCCCAGTAGTTGGTCCATTTAAGCCTGTGATTTTATTGGCTGGCTCCTGTTGGCTCATTGGCCAAGTTGTCATAAACTGCTAGCATGTGGTTGCAAAGCAATGGGTGGAATACCAGAGATATCCCTACCATGCTGCAAATTGGCACGGCATCCCTGGCATTCTAACTCACAGATTGTTCTTTCTCAGCGAGATTAGGAAAAATGAGCAGATGCAACAATATGCTGGTTGATGCACCCCACTAAAATGGACTGGGCGAAAATGTCAGTCACAATGAAGAACCAATTGGGAGGTCCCAGGTGATTAAAGGGATAGTGGTAATTTCAATTTATCACAACCTGGTTATATATATATCCATAATCCACTCAATGGGTTCTATTTATAAAACAGGGAATGTGGCCTTCCCCTAAACTTTTTTTTTTTTTCCTGTAAGCTTGGTTTTCCCAGCTTTACTGCTATTCTAACTATGAATGATCTGATATTGTTATCAAATAACTTTGTTACAGAAAAACCTTTCTCCTTTTTTTGTTATTTCTCCTTGTAAATCAGATAAATAAAAACCCATCATGAAAAGGTTTTTAGTATAAAGTCCGGTGAATTGGATGCACATTTTACACATCTTTATAACCCATTAGATATAAAAATTATACAGTAGGGATAAGTGGTGAATTACAGTGAACCTGATTTCTCAGTAAAATTGCCAGTTTGTGTTTGCCAAATGTTTCCTCTATTTTACTACTACACCACACTGCAGCGTAGTTCATATCAAGTGCTTCAGTAATGGGGTAAATCAAGTCTCTGCACAATGCTCACTACATTGCATTTCATATAACATCAGATTGAACCTTACCTGGTCCAAAAAAGTGCCCCCAGTGCAGGAAAGTTGTAATGTTAGCATGTTTGTGTTCCTATTGATCACTATGGTGCGGTTTGGACTGTAGGCATTAGTTGCACAGAGTTTTTTTTTTTCACTTGATATTAACTTCTACCTGCTTTTAGCTCATTCAGCAATATGAGAGGGAAAGTGCTTAATCTTGACTTGAAGAAGGATCAAGGCCCTAAGATTTAAAGGTTTTCCAAAGGATCATAGAGTTTGCCTAAAGAGTAACACAAGTACTGACATCCACCTTAAGGCACAGCTCTATTGCTGTCACATGGAGAAAAGGACCAAGTATTTTTCTGTATATTCAACTGCTGAAAGGAAAGTGAAGGAAATGTATTGCTAGAGAATATGTGAATTTCTATTTCCTATTCTATTCACTTTAAGCTGATGTGCATGTGCAGATTCACAGTCAAATTGTAAAAGAATGCACAACCGACTTCAATTTCAGTCCTCTTGAAGTGCAATAAGTACATACAAGTACAAAACATACATACACAGGCTTCAGTTTTTCTAAGATGTGATTGTTGTATTGATAACTAATCACAAAAACTCATCAAACAACTGCATTAAAATGCATGAGATTTAGTCACAATTGATCTTATGCAGGTTACGGAATACTCATTGTATTATAATGGCACAGGTATATTCATAAAGGATTTATATTTACCCATATTTAGGTTTATTTGCTTTCTCTGAGATTTGACACTTTGTCACATTGTTTATTTAACAGTTATTGTTTTTTTTAACTTGCCTGAGTTTACATTCAAAAGATAGAAAATTATGTGTGAAGTCAGACAGTTGACATACCAACAACTGTTAAGCTTTGATTGACATCTGAGCTCCTGATTGCATCGGTAGTGGCATTTTTATATTTTAATTTGAAATAATTTACCCTACCACAGCCTATCTACAAAGGTTATATACTTTAGTTTATATAGAGACAGTATAGAGATGCTGTTAGAAGAAAGGCATTTGACCAGCTAAAAAAAGCATCCATCCAACTCCTTTTTTTGTGTGTTCAGCATCTCAGCATGACGAAGAAAGCATTGTTTTCAGTAAATAATCTTTTGGTCCAGTGGGTAAGCCACTTAATCATTTAGATAATCTTTCATGTTTGACATTGGCTAATTCATATTTCCCTTTTGATCAGGGTGTTGGTAGTGAAACTAATTTACCGCAATGTCTGAATAAAAATCATTTCTGTCCCTGGTAGGAAAAAGTCCAGCTCAGTTTTTGCTTTATTTCATTTTGATGTACAGCCTTCTGTAGGATTGCAAGATTGAAATTTGATGTAGTGATTCTGTAATTTCCCTACTTAGGGCTGTGAGATTTACTGCTGCCTTCTGATTCCAGATGCACAAGCAGTGTGGAATTTTATCAAAGCATTATATAAACAGTTATAAATATTTATATCTACTGACTAGAAGAGGCATTCCGCAAAGTGCAGAATCCAGATAATGTCCACGGAGAATGAAAACCAAAAGAGCAAGAGTGATAAGTTCTCCTTTGGCTAAGCCTCGTCAGGAAAACATTAGAAGGAAACTCATTTCTTCAAGTTTAAAATAACAAGGCCTACAGAGTGTGCATTGTATGAAAGCAGAAAAAACCTACCAATGTAAATCTCCTAAATCGATTTTTTGCCTCCATTTATGAGCTGTACAATAGGAAAAAATGTATCTGTGTTATAAAAGAATATTTTGTGTTGAAGAAAATCACTGAACTGAGGATTGTTCTAATGGAATCTGGGCAGGTTTACTGTCGGATAGAATAAAAATGAATAAAACAATGTAATATTAGGTAGTCTTCACCTTTTTCTAGCACACCTGTTTTTTTTGTTTTTTTTTCACAACAGCACATCTATATCTATGACAATATTTGCCTTATTCAATACAAAGTTCTTGTTTAGGTGCAGCAACCTATCAGAATTAAATTTTCTAAAGTCAGATGATTACAAAGAGGGCAATTCAAACTAGGCAAAGGTTAGCCCAAATAAAATTCCCTTCCTGGAAAACCCAGACGTGTATTCAGCTAGGCAAATTTTAACTTTTTGAAGTTGAACTTGGCTGGGTTCCCTTTTTTTTCATTTTATTTATTTGTCCACAAGGAGAAAGTTCACAACAACATCAAAGGTGGGGCACAGTCTGACCATCACACAGTTAGAAAGAAACAACCACAATAAAACTAGTAGGCTGGATACCTGTTAAACTTCTATGCCTCTTTACTAGTTGGCGAACAATCAAGAATTGGCCAGTGATGGGCCAGGCTGAAGTTCATGGCTAAAATTAAAAATTGCCTAAATATTACAAATATTGTTTGTTCCTATAAAGTCGAGATGGATTTGGACTCTCAGGACTCTCCTCTATACTAATCAGTGAAGTAAATTGATCACATAAAATATATATATATATATATATAAATAAATAATAATAATACATCTAGTCTGAAAAATAACTGCTGATCTTTGGAAACATTCAAAACCTAAATGCATTCCTATATTATCTTTGTAAATTGCTGAGCAGGCCTTGATTCTTCTTGTCTCTGACCAGATGGTTCTTGAAATCTGCTGTGAACTAATAATGCATTTTAATTATTTGTAGGAGTCCATCATATGGTTTATCCATTCTGTACATATGTCAGAAATTATATTAATTGACATTGTGGTGTTTAGAATTTTTTTTTTTTTTTTGTATCCTACATTAACACAGATAGTAATTATTGGAAGTTCAAGTTGAAAACATTGGACAATTTGTCTTGAAATAATGTCTGTGCTTACTTGTGCTCATTTGCTTTCATGCGGAAAAGTGGGATATGGAATGATGGCATAGATGGCCTAACTGGCATATGGTGTGACATTTTGCGCCTAAGTATCTAGATTTATTTTACAAGACCTTTCTATACCAAATGTTTTTAATCTCCTATTATAGATAAACTTGCCCCCATTTATTTATTTACATATTAAATTTAGATTTCAGCAACAAGTTGCAGAGCTGTACAAATACGAATATGTAACATCTGTATCAGTCCTTGCCCTGAAACCTCTTACAGTTTATAGCAAATACCAGTCAGACAAAGAGTGGCATTAGGTATACATTGTACTTAACATTAGTATATGAATGATATATTTTTGGATCATAGAAAAAACACACAAATCTGGGGGGAACATGTAGAACCATTGCAGATAATATAGTGTGAACTGAACTTAGGACTCCAGGACTGTAAGTCAAGAATGACAACGACCTAACCAATCTAATTTAAGAGAACAATACTGTTTTATGTTACAAACTTGAACATTAAAACATCATTGACATTATCTGAATTCTGCATTTTGTACAACCCCTCTTTCCATTAGCAGAAACATGATACTACACTTTAAACATTTAAAAATTAGACATCATTTATCACAATTCCTTGACAATTGGTGTATCTTAACACCATTCAAAAATAATGTAAACATTGCAAGGGTGAATTCTTAAAATACATAAGGAGGACCTTAACTATAAGGTAACTTAACCTTATACTTAACCTTAAGGTAGGTAGATAACCAAGCATAAGGTAGGTAGATAACCAAACATGCGTCCCTATGCACTTGATATTTTTATTATTACTGACTTGTGTGAATAAAAAGTTGAGCGATGTTGGTCTACAGGTCATCAAATAGAAATCAATCTTCCTCAAGGAGAACAGTGAGTAACATAGGTGTGACATAATGGGCCTGATTTATTAAAGCTTTCCAAGGCTGAAGAGGATACACATTCATCAGTGAATCTGAATGATCCAGCAAACCTGGAATGGATCTGGTCCAGGATTCAAAACATTTGCTAACAAATAGCAAATGAATGAAGAAATCCATTCCAGGTTTGGTGGATCACCCAGCTTCAATGATGAGAGTGTATCCTTTCCAACCTTGGAGAGCTTTAATAAATCAGGCCCGATGTGTTTTACTTCAAATCTAGTAAGACTCCCGATCAAAGGTGTCCATGGCTTACATGGTCTCACACTCAACGTATATATGAGCCTAGGCACACAAACCACACAGTTTTTCTTTTTTTAACTTTAGTTCTGTTGTAACAATTTCTTTTTGGTCAACTTTTTTCATTTAACTTGTATGGTTTAGCCTTTTTTATTGCACTTTGTATATAACATTATTCTATCATAAATTTTCACTTCTATCCCCACTTCAAAGAAGCTTTCAGTGTAAAATTTCCACCTAAATTACTTGTACAGATGCCTTACTGAGTTTAGTAGGGCTAGCTCAATCAAGAGCCGTATAATCTAAAATTTTGTTTGTGGACTATGAAAAATCATCGGAGCATGAGGAGTTAACTCGGTGCACACAGGAAGAACATAAATCTAGACATGGCAGGTTTTAGACATGGTTTTAGAGGTGAAGCCACTTTATGTAAGCATCCTTTTCAACAGATGACAATTGTGCTATTTTGCCTATTTTATGGAATAAACATTTTAGAAATATGCTGCTTTCACATTGGATAACTTGTCTTTCAGGTTTAAAGTTGAGGAGACCATCAATCTGAAGGATGTGCTAGCAAGAGTTGGCATTGTAGAGATATTTGGAAGAAAAGCTGATCTGTCTGCAATATCTGGTATGATAAATCTGCAGTGTTTGTGACTTCCATTTCCTGCTCACTTTGTTGTCACTGTACTTCCTAGCTTGCATTTCTCTTTATTATTTACTAGATGGCACATCACGTTAATAATGAATGGGTTATAATCCACACAGGTCGTTTTATGTTTTGTATGCTTCAGAATAGACACAATGAAAATGTACCTAAAATAGTTGTTTTGTATGTGTGCAAGTTACACAACATGCTGTATCCAGGAATAACTGCTTTAATTCATCTTGGCTTCTTCTTACAATTATTGCTGAGAAACATTATTATTCTGAGTTGCTTTATAAAGAAACTTTGTTATTTTCCCTTTAAAAGCTGCTTCAATTAAAGAAAAAAACAAACCTTACCACTACTCCACAGTGTTCAGTAAGCCGGTCACAGATCTAATCAATTAAATTCTAATTTGAAGTTCCAAAAAAAAAAAAAATTTCAATTGAAAATGAATAAAACTTCGATGTTTAAATGACCTTGTCTTTAAAGCGGAACTAAAGTGAAATTAAAAAAAATCACACTTAAATCCCGCAGACCCTTGATGGCACTGGACCTTCCCTCGATCCTCTCCCATGTCATCCTAAAATTCATCATGGTTCCGGCGCTTAGGAAGCCACCATCTTCTGTCTTCTCTTCCGGTCTTTTTGCTGCGTCACCCGATCTAGCACTGAACAGGTACGAGATTGGGTGACGTAGCCTTCTGCAAAGGGAAAAAATGGGAGCCGATCTCACTGTGCATGCGTGAGATCAGCATCTCTTTCCTGTTAGTGAAAAAAAATGCCCCTTCTGTGCATGCCGGAGATCGGGCATGTGCAAAAGGAGCAGCCAGAGCCCCCCGGGATGCGTGACGTAGGTATCCTGGGGGCTCTGCACTCCCATTCAGTCTTGATTGCTGCAGTGATGAAACTCCTCTCTCGTAGGCAGTAGGCTGCAGAGAAGCCCCCCTGGTATCTGTGTGAGCAGTAGTCTCTCTCCAGTAGTCCAACGCCACCCCCTTTATTTCACATTTACAGTTCCCTAATCAGCAGGGAATGTGACCTTGGCTAATTAAAGAACTTTCAAATTAAGTGGGACAATGGAGGAGCAGGTTGGCAGTGGAATTGCTGCTCATACACCAGTAATAGAAATTCTCCCCTGCTGCTTTGTTTGCCTTCGCAACCTAATGATGAAGAAGATAATTATAAGACAACTAAACCAAATAGGTTTTTTTTTTCAAAAATTCAGTACAGCCCTTTCCACATCCTCCCTATTGAACATTTAGGGATTGTGTCAAATACTGCGTCAATCAAGTTTAACATTTATAGATATGTTTTGTACATAACCCCACAAGTCAGTATCTATGGATCTACCCATCAATTGACACTTTTTACATTGAATATAACTTCTGTTTGGTCATTCTTCATTAATTTCAATTGTACAGGTTTGCCATAAATTACTTTTAATGGGTGAAACTTATTTTGCTTTTTTTTCCCCAAAAAACTGTGTTGAAGGTTTTTAGCTTTTAATTTCACCATTTTCTTTAATTCTCTCTCTCTTAAGGGCATATAATAATGTAAAAGCTAACTTGTTTCATCTGTGTGATTGTTTCCAGAACATAAGGACCTCTATGTGGACAGAGCTGTTCACAAGTCCTATTTAGAGGTTAATGAAGAGGGAGCTGAAGCCGCTGCAACCTCTGGTATAGTATTACATGAATATTTTGCAATGTAGTGATGACCATCAAGTTCTAGTGTAAAAATCTGCTTTAAATAACCCTTTCAGTTCCTGTAGCAATTGGGCAGTGAGTTATAGAAATTCTCCTGTAGTTTTAAAGAACAGCTTTGTTTGATACTGTATAAATTAGAAAGTTATTAATGTGTATGGGAAAGGCAGCCTGTTTATATTTCAGGTACAAAGTGTTTATAACAGTAACAAACCTTTACCAAAGCTTACTGCCTAATGGATATCTTGTTTAGATCAATTAGGCTTTAATAATAATATGATTATTATTATTAGATCTTTTTAAATCTAGTATACATACTTCCTCTTGGTCTGTGATGGTAAGTACACTTTATCTTGGTAAAGTGTATTTAAAGAATGGGCTCTTCTGTACTTAATGTATCTCAGGATAATTGCAAAGCTCACTGTGGGTGGCTTCTCATGTCTTTAAAACGCTGTTCTAATTAGCATTTTAAATGGGTGTCAATTAAGTGCATCTGCTGTTTAAAATTGCATTTGTTTTGCATTACTGCATATAAATTTGACTTCAGCTATTTAGAATATAAAACCAAACATGTTTAAGAGGGAACTTTATCAAAAGCTGAGCTGATATTTCTCTTTTGCTTGGATATGTTAGTACAAATCAAAAGCTGGCTATTTTTCACTCAGTTACACCATTGGCCAGATCTCCCCACTAGAATAGCCAGTTTTTCCCAAGTGTTGTATTTCCAAAAGACAGGCTCTAAACTATTAGGGCGAAATCTTGCCAGAGGCTTGCAGGTTGTTCAATATCCTAGTCCCTATCCAGAATGAGTGCATGTTATATATTGGTCACTGTTGGTCTCTTTAAAATACTAACCTTGCTGACGCAAGATAAAAACCTGCAGATGACAATCTCTAGTGCCTTCACAATTGTTGCTGCAGGGTACCCCAGGGTTGTAATGGTCTAGCATTCTGTGCCAACTATGATACAGTGAAGGGAAGCTTTAATTTGGCCACTGAAAGAAACCTGTATGGGGAAAAATCATAGGCTGCTGTTGCTGAGCCCACCATTCAAGAATTCTCTTTTTATCAATCCTATGCCATTCCAAAGGCATCAATCACTAAACAAGCACTACAAGTGCCCTCTGACTTTTAGTTACTAGCTTTTTTTGGCCGCAATGATATTGCATATATTTTATGTATTGATAGCCTGTCTTAGTATACCTAGGTGAGGAAAAATGTGAGTAGGGATATAATTTCCCCATATTTAATGCTATCTGTTTTTATTTAATTTAAAGGAATGATTGCCAATAGCAGAATGGCAGTGCTGTACCCCCAGGTTATTTTTGATCATCCTTTCTTCTTCGTGATTCGAAACCGCAGAACTGGTAAGTTTATATACTTTATCTTTATAAGATTTACAGTATATGCAGTACTTCTAAATCTGATGCATTTGACATGTAAGAAAAAATTAACATTGAGATCAAAGAGCAGTGTAAGGAGCAATGATTAATTTAAAGTGCACCTATTAATGTTAAGTCAGCCTGAAAAATCTAAATTTTTATGCATATAAGTTTATTACCAGAATTGGGTGATTAGCCTAAATAAATATCATGAACAATTTAAAGTGAATTCATAGCTTATCTAGAATGAAGATACGTCAGGTTTACTAGTGAAATTTAGCAGTAATTGTAACAACTGGTCAGCTTTTAGTTTGAAGTCAGGTCATTGACAACTGAATTTGGAATACCTGTGTAGTACTAAAGAATCTTTTACCTTACATTGATTTCAATGGGTATGAATTAACACTAAAAGGGTATATAAAGACGCATCTCTCCTGTTGACGTTTTCCTTTTCAGAAAGTGAAGGAAAGGGGATAATATGCTGTTCAAAATACTATCAGTGTGGAGTTCAATTGGTGAAGTCATTCATTCAATGAAAAAACTGATGACAATTACAGCCCCTATTTAGGAAAGGAAGGCAGCAAATGTTGTACATGCTGGTTATAGTGCATTTCTCTCTAAGAATCTTGAGTAAAATGGGTTGTTCCAGACATTGTTGAGAAGAACAGCTTACTTTGATCTAAAAGTTGATTGGAGGGGGGGGTGACATAAGGAAGTGCAGAAAATTATAGGCTGCTCAGCTGAAATGATCTCAGATGCTTTAAATTGGCAACCAAAACCTGAACGCAGTGGGAGAAAACAGAAAATTACCGTTCAAATGGATAGAAGAATAGTCAAAATGCCAAAGACTCAGTTATACATCAGCTCCAGGAAAGAAGGTTTAAAGTTACTTGTGAGCACTGTTACAATTAGAAGACGCATATGTGAAGCCAAGCTATTGGCAAGAAGTCTCGTAAAGTCCCAATTTTTGAAAAAAGACACCTGTGGAAGAAGTTAATGTTTGCCAAGGAACACACTGACTGTCCCAAAGAGAGATGCTGCAACATTTTGTGGACTGATTAAAGCAAGATTGTTCATTTTGGGTCTAGGGGCAGAAGACAGTTTGTCAGACGACCTCTATACACTGAATATGGTACACTATGAAGACAGTGAAGCATGGTAGCAAGCTTCATGATATGAAGATCTTTCTCATACTATGATGTTGGGCCTGTATACCGGAGATCATGGATCAGTTTGAATATATCAAAATAGCTAAAGAGGTCATATTGCCTAATGCTGAAGAATAAATGCTCTTGCAATGAGTGTTTCAACAAGACCTCAAACACACCAGTAAATAAGCAAAGTCTTTGTTCCAAAGCAACAAGATTGATGGTATGGAGTGGCAAGCCCAATCCACAGACCTTAATACAATAGAAAATGCTGTTTCTAAGACAAACACAAAAAAAGCAGAATTATGGAATGTAGTCCAATCATCCTGGGCCGGAATACCTGTTCATAGGTCCCAGAAGTTGGTCGACTTGGTCAGACAACTAAATATTAGTTCAAAGGAAAGCAAAATCTTGATACATTTTTTCGGTTTATACAGAGATTGTTTGTAGGCACTGCTAATATTTTGAACATACTAATATTCCCTTTTCTTCACTTTCTGTAAAGGAATAAAACAAATTTGATCAAGTTTTATTATTGTTTTGATTTGGAATAGAATGTGCAGTGTTCCCAATGCATTTGCGTGTATGGATTTTGAGCTTTAATCACTTTTGTTGTGCCTCACTTTTGTCCCCCAAGCCATGTGACTGTCCTCCGTTCCATCAAACAGTTGGAGCATTTGAATTACGTTGTTTGTTTAGGCCAGAATAACTAAAAATAGGAAAACCAATAGCAGTTAGTAACTTCTTTTCATTGAAATGAGGAACGCCTAAACCGATTTCTTTTGTAACATGCTAGAAAATCTATACTGCAAATGGTCGTAGCCATACAGCTTCCTATTTGAATTTGTGTAAGTAAGATGTGCAATGAAAAGTAATTTCTCTTTGTTACACATAACATATTCCCTGCCTAATAAAGAGAAATCCTAGGCGAAAAGCCAAGCACAAAGTAAATTGTATATTTTTGCCAACTAATTTGAAATTTTATTCCAACAGTATATTGATCCAAAAAAGTTTAGGCAGGTTGGTGACCTTAATCTTTTTTTCTCCTACTGGCAGCAAGTTCCTAAATAAAGTCCGACAGTACTGTGTAGCCCTGTACAGCTTAATAGCGTGACTCACTTCTCCATGTCTTTGTGCTGCTTTGTAGGGGACTATAGTAAACCTACATAAAGAAATATTCTGTTACCTATAGGGTTGCCTGCAGTGGGTGAAGGAAAGTCCCAGCACAGACACAGAGATGAACCAAAACATTATACTTTCACCATTATCCTTAGATCTGGTAGTAATGTATCCATTTATGTTGTAAGTTGATATTTAGACAGCATCCAAAATCAGGCAGACATTTATTAGGAGGTAGAGTTGAGCTTTCCAGAAAAAAATAATTGTAGAATCAGTAAATCAAAGGCATGGTTGCATGTAAAATAAAGGAAGTCACAGGTAGGCAGTGATCATTATAATTCTTTAAAAATAAATAATTTTTTTCCACTGTAGTCTTTTTAACATTGCTATCATGTATTTTCTCCAGGGTACTGCCTCATACATTGCTCCTAGGACACTTGTTTTACTTCCTTCCATCCCATCTACACTCCAAGCAAACATGCAATCCTGTTACACAACAGGCATTCTTCTGCAGTTTTGCATGTTTATCACTGCTTCCCAGCTTCTGCTTGACACATTTTTACAAATTTAAATAAGGCATGCCCTACAAATCCATTGTAATCTGGTTTTGCTTCTCTTTTAGGCTGTGTCGTGTTTATGGGGAGAGTCATGCATCCAGAGGCATTGAATACCGGTGGCCACGATTCTGAAGAGCTTTAGTTCTTTATATATACACACTTGGGAAATAATATATAAGCACATTGTTTCCTAATAATATCATTGATGTTTGTTGTATAATTTGTTCTTTCTTTTTTCACGTTTAAACTTCTTCCAGGATTTTGTGTCCTACACGGTAAGTGAAGTTTAAGTGGGGCTTCCATTATTTAAGAAATAGACAACCAGGGGTTCTAATGAGGTTTTTTTGCAGTCCCATGCAGTAATTCTGTTGTAGAACCGTGGCATTACTATATCCGGTAGACTTTGTACATAGTGAAAGTCATTTATACCATTCAGCACAGACAAATGTGAGTCTTGGTAGCTAGTCAGATTGCAGGAGAAGATTGATTTTCAGTGCAGTTTAGAAAAGAAAGGATTTGTTGTCATGAGCAAAGAAAATGGTAAATTATCTTGCTCAAGTTTGTATGAAACAGCCATAATGAATCTCAGTCATTTCAAGTTACATGGTCCTGATAAACATATTGAAGTGGTCCTGGGGATGTATAGGAACATGGAAGCCCCTCATATAGGCATATCGCCTACAGTATTACATTTCGTTATTGTGTTTTGTGGATCTTGTGATTGCCTGCCAAATAAAGTTGTATATGTGTGAAAATATATTTTTAATTTGGAGCATTGGTGTATGACTTGTGATTTAATATATGTTAAAGTTTAGGGGGTCAAGTGCGTGTAATATTTGTAGTGTTTTGTTGTGCGATAAAGTTAATGTTTTGGAAAGATTATGATTGTTGTATTTTCATTATTTTAATACATGTTTACAACTTTAGACTGCCATTCAGTTGGAAAAAAATCACATATTAAACTATATTAGGGAAGAATTATTACCCCTGTACAGTTTTATTTATTTCTTTTTGCTGTCCTTTTCCAAAGAAACAGGAAAAAAGTTTGGGCACACACGTTTTATTCATTTCAGCTTTCACACCTATAAAACCATCATGGAACAGAGCGATTTTTAAATTTTTGCTATTAACCTGTTGATTTGGCAATAACATAAGGTAATGAAGCAATAAATATTGTGTTTTCTAGGCCAAACCAAGCTTTTTTTTTGTGATATGCGTTGCTTTTTTTGTGATCATGTAATCCAAATACAAAAAAGGCATAACAAAACTAAAAAAAAAAAATAAAATTATTTTTCAACTTTAAAGTTATGTCATGATGGCAGGGGAGGTTTCTCCCCCTTTGATACCCGGCTCCCTGCGCATGCATTCAGGAGCCGGAAACTTTAGTGGTCTGCTGGACTGAAAAGGTTGGTGACTACCGGTCTGGACTGAGTACAGACATACATATGTATGAAAGATACATTGCTACATTTGTATCCACTTTTTTCATTTGTGTTCTTCATTTAGGCTAAGTTTGTCTGACTGTTTCCCCAGCATTTAAACTGAGCATTTACAGGCCCATGTTTGAAATTCCTATTCATTCCAATTGGCCACACCAGAGCATATTCTTGATGTGCTGTAAAAATAATGCATCCACAGCATTGGAAAGTGTTACAACGCCTTACAAACACCAATAATATTCTAACTCTTCTTTTTACATACAGTAAATTGGTTTAAATATCTTTATAAATACTTAAAAACTCACATACAAAAGCTTTATGGGCATTTATAGGTCTTTAAAATTTGTCATTGTAGATTTAGCTCTACAGTGTTTGTAAAGAATACAGTAAACTACCACTAAATGTAGTAAACATTTAGTATATGATGGACATGGATATAGGATGATAAATACATTGGTTAGTTAAAATGTGTAATAAAAATACTAAACAGAGGTAAAAGGCAGGAATAGTGTAACAGAAAATAATACATTTCAGTGATTTCAGTAAGTAAACTAAAGACTTGAGTTGGGTCTTGGAAGCTATTGTAGAAACACCTACTGAGTGATAGGGCAGCACGGTGGCTTAGGGGTTAGCACTCTGGCCTTTGCAGCACTAGGTCCCAGGTTCGATTCCCAGCTAGGACATTATCTGCATGGAGTTTGCAGGTTCTCCCCGTGTCTGCGTGGGTTTCCTCCAGGTACTCTGGTTTCCTCCCACATCCCAAAAACATGCAGTTAGGTTAATTGGCTTCTAACAATTGACCTTAGACTACATTAATCACATATGACTATGGTAGGGTAATTAGATTGTGAGCTCCTTTGAGGGACAGTTAGTGACACGACTATGGACTTTGTACAGCGCTGCGTAATATGATGGCGCTATATAAATACTGTATAATAATAATAATAATATGGTTTAGATTAGAATTCTCTTCTGTAATATCCCTATAAAAATGAATCCTACAAAGGTTTAGTACAACAAAGACACATCTTGGAGGAAGTTTATCTCATAACACTAATATTCTGTTTCCAGGCAGTAGAAGGAGCTTAAATGATAGGATGCTATAAAAACAGCATTCTTATTGGTATTATGGTGAGGTTAAGATTAATTGGATCAGAAGACAATTGACCCATGATTCTCATAAAACAGTCCTGCATGTTTGATCTTGAAATGTTGGCACTGCCAGACCAACACTCAATTTTCTTCATTCATTATTCACAAATTAGCAACCTTTATTGGCATAGTGAAGCATGACGCTTTTTTCTAATCTCCAGAAATTACTTGTGTTTTCATTTGTAGTTGAAAATGCATCTTTTTTTTCTTCAATTCTAAAAAAAAAACATATTTTTGTTATATAATCCTACATTCACTAAATAAATACACATTTCCTGCCTCTCTCAAGTTGCAGCAAGTTGTTTATTTTGTTTTCCACTGAAGATAGGTCCCTGTAAAAAGCACTCTACCAGAACAATTGAAAATATGACATTTTTGGTTAGGCCTCCAGTCTCTTGTGTACTGTTGCATTCTGGTTTTTGACAAGGTGAGGGAAAGAGCAAGAGCATGACATTGTGATTGTGACACACAATGGTACCATGCCTTCCTAATAAAGCTCTGCTAAGTAAATAGCATGTGTCAGTGTGGTAGGTGATTCCCAGTATTTATTTTGCAGTCATTTATAATGATTCCCAACACAGAACAGTGCTGAAACTGTATGTATGCCATTTAGATAATACTAGATTGGTCAAGATACAGGAGTGTGAACTTTGCAGAGCCTTATTAAGAAAAAAGCAAGCAAAGATTAGATTAAATAAAGCAAAGTAATGACCAGGGAAAGGGAAAAGTAATAATTCTCCAAATTAGGAGTAGCTTTACAAATAATGGTCTGATTGCAAAGCATGGACCTATTTGTTCAAGTGATTTGTCAAAAATAGAACATTATATAAGCTAGTGAGTCATCTCCCCATGCAACCATGACTTTCTGGTGTATCAGAATGAGGGTATATTTAACTATTTAAAGCCTTTCTGAGAAAAAAGTAACAGACTGGAGAAAACTATAGTTTCTATGGTCAGGAAGCCCCACTTTGTTCCAGTTTTCATACTTAAGTATTACAGCATTAACTCTTCGGGGTCAATTAATAAAGCATTGAATGTGACATTTGCAAACATTCTATACAGGGTAAATTTACCAAGTGCTAAATGACCGTGATTGATTCACCATTGGAGAATGATGAAAATCATATTTGGTGCTTTAAAAAATAGACCCCCTTATCTTTGTCAGTTTGCCAATTTTCTATAAACACCAAGGGGGTGATGGAACCAAAGTGGAGCTGTTGTAGTTTCAATAAATTTCCAGTGTGTGGTGGCAATAACTTTCTTAGGTTTGTTTTGCTAAATTTAAAAAAATCCTAACCTACTTTTTAAAATCTCATACATGTGGGTAAATAACATTTTAAAAGTTGTACATATGTAGCTTTCATTAAAAAAAAAAATAACTCTAGTACTAGTTTTGTTATTCCCGTTACGGGCTTCCCTGCTAAGTACTACACGTAGCCTTGTCAACATATATTGCACAGACTTGGTCCAATATTGTCACTATCAAGAAGACAACTCGGTGGAGATTGGCTGAATTCATAACTGGGAGGAAACGTGGAATCTGACAGTCACCCAAAACATTCCCTTGTGGGACTCAGTTAGTCCCATTGAAACACATGGAATCAGTGAGGGATTATCTGATTCTCTGTTTTATATATAGAGGTTATGTTAAATTTACAATGGAGTGTTTAAAAAATGTTTTTATAATGTATATCTAAATATAGATTTAGAGAAGGTGTTCTGTTACCTAAAATACCACTTTCCTGGCTCCAGGCCTATGATTTCTCCAGGTATCCCAGTTCTTGGCCATAGACTACTAGGGACAATCCTTTCTAACATGACTGTTGTAGCTGCAACCTACAAGAAGGAAGATAACACATAAAAACATACTGTAAATTTCCCTAATAAATGTCCTTTTTGCTTGGCATCTTGAAGGAAATACATTCTGTAAAAACCATGATTCTGTATTATGTTCAATAATATAGAAAAGTCTGTATTTTAATATTCATTTGTGTGATACTTAGGCTTGGTGTTAGGCTTTGGGTCTGCATCAAGTTGGACCTGAACATTCGTCATTCAATTTCATGCCTACAGAATTTTATTTTTTTAGCATTAAAGCAGTACTATACTGGTTATCATCAGCTGAGTGGATTCACTCTGAGGATAGACATTGTACATGTCATTGGCCTCTGGTTAGAGTCGTACACTGCACCTTTCATAGTCTGCCAGCTTTATGCAACAAGCCGCACACTACCTGTCATTGGCTAAGTTTTAACTGGCTGATGATGCTGAGGACAATCAAGTTCAATATATGCCTACAAAAAAAATCTACTTGTTCCTACAAAAATTTTGCTTGAGAGTGGTAAATCTATTTATTAAATTCACAGTATGTAGTGACATATTAATGTAATATGTGTCACTATAGTTGTAAATCCTGATTCTACCATAATTTAATTTAATATTTTTTACATTAGGGGAAAACCCTAATTTATCCAACAATAGCAGAGAGCCTTAGGTACATGCACCTGTCTTTTAATTTTGGATGCACAAATGTTGAAAAGATACATTAAGGGAAAGGTTTACATTATTAGTTTCGATAAAATGCTTACCTGTGCATGCCATAATCTAGTGCGCTCACTGACAACACGAAAGTGAGTGTCCGTCATCAGTGCAATTAAAAGGTTCAGAAGCAAAACAAAGGCAAAAAACATGTAAACCAGGTAGAGAGTGCTGATGATCTTTGGCATTGCTAAGTTTGGTGGGACCGGTAAACTGTCCAAACCCATCATTAATTGCAATAAAGTAAAGAGAGTGATGGGGAAATCTCTGAATTCTGGAAACAAAGTAACATTCAGGGCTTGAAAGTGGACATTCATAGCTGGAAAACAAAATATACATTGTCCTTTTTTATATTTTCCAACAAGAAGACCACTAATATTTGGACAAGTATTTATTATTACTTTATGTACTGCTGACATTTTGAAGTTTACAAAAAGCATTATTTACATTTTTCTCTTTTATGATGACAATTAGGCATTTTGTTTTTCTGTCTCCTGTAGAGAGACTTTCTATCCCTTTCCTTTGACCATTACAAGAAGTGTATAAATTCTCCCATATAGATACACAGCAAAAATTCTGACAAAACCTATAACTCTTCCATACTCTATAAAGTAACTCTACACTCGTTAACCTAGCAGTACCTGTTTATAGGTAGTGTCCCTGGTGGGATTCATGAAAATCGGATATCCAAAGTTGGACAAGTCTGGTCGATTTACATTTAATATACAAAACATAACATTTTAACACATCAGCCTGATGTGTATAATTAAAACCTGTCTGTAATAAATACCATTACCTTTAAACTCAACACATACATTACATTTAAATAGCTGCTATTACAACTACTATTACTTTGCTTGTCATCCTGAGATAGCTAATTGCCATCCAATTGAGAAACAAGTCTGGGCAAGAATACAATTTTGTACCTGCTGCAAATCCAATGAGAACGGTAAACAGGATCACGCAGAATCTCATGAGGTCATCCATTATCATCTACAAGATAAATGGGAATGTTCATGTCTGGTATGCCTTCACATAAAGGAGAACAGCCATTTAATATGATTTGTGGGTGAACTAGACTACTTTTGTTATAAAATGTGATTTCGATTCCTTAGTGTGAGACCTCATCTTTACTTACAAAGTTATTTTTTAAATATTTCTGAATAAAAAAATTATTTACTGCAGTTTACCAGTCCGTGGTGTTTATTCACACTAGTGTGTTGTGTGCATTTTCATGTGTACATAACATATGTTGGTGCGCTGGGTTGCCAAACGTGTCACTGTCTGTATTCGTCTGACATTTGCACCCCCTATTTAATTGTACAGAGCTGTATATTATGTTGGCGCTATATAAATCCTGTTTATTAATATTAATAATAATATGGTACCCCAAACACACCTTACATTATTGTGCAAGGTGCAGCAACACTCAGCAAATGCATGTGGTGCATTGAGCTAGCCAAAGCAACTAATAAAAACAGTTTTGGGACTAATGGGAATTGAATTTTGGAAGACTCAACACGCAACCATAGTGGAAACGAGCCCTTAGATGTTGTGGCTGCATCTGTACATAACTTTTCAGGTTAATATTTTTAGCACAGACAAAAATAAAAGAAAATGTCCATATTCCGTGAGCTTAAAAAAAAGTTTCTTCTCAAGTCACAATTTAATAGAGATGAACTAGGGGAGACATGTTTGAAGTCCAGTATGTGTGACAACCATTTTTTTTCACTGTGTCAAAGAATCTATGGGTTCTTCATCTCTGTTGAAGGCCATGAACAACCCTCAGTTCAGCACAGAACAGCATTTACTCTAGGCCTCTGTCATGACACTCTTCTATGTGATGTGTCACTGAGAGCCTGGACCCACAAAAAGTTGGTTGGCTGATACTAGATATCACTCAACCCAGAAAGAAGAGGAGTCAAATTGGAGAAGAGTAGTTCCTGGGCAGACCAACACTGGCTTAGAAAATGAGTGTTGCACCAGGAGTTGCTTTATTTTTTTAGTTATTTTTCTTTTTTTAAGTGCTAGACAAGGCTGTTTTTCCTAATACCTGGGTTTTTGCTTTAACCTTTATCCTTACATGATTTTAAAATTTTTGCTCTATAGCATGAAGTGTGAAATTGAAGTAAGGACAATATGAGAAGTGTGTTCTATGTCCTAAAAGTGTGTAAAAAATCTGAACTTTGTAATTCCTATTAAAAATTCATCCATCTGACTTCATTTGAAAATGTCAGACAGGAAGACAAGTTTGCAGAGCAATATTGTCGGGTGACTATATCATGTTGTCATCATGAACTACAGCTATCACTTCCCCAAAGCTGCGTCTTTTGTATGAATGTCCCCTAATGAAAGAACAGGTTTGGAAGTCCCAGTAGTTTGCAAAAAACATAAAATATATATATTTATAATGTATTTGACCATGATGACTTTCCTCTGTTGGCTAAAGAAAGTTTCTTACCTTTTGAATCATTATACACAAGGGTCCAAGTAATTTGAATCCACGGGCAAAATATATTACATTACACCATCCGCTTATTAGTGCCAATGACATCACGATTGTCTCCCCTTCATTGTGCAATAGTCTCATTGTTATTACAGCTATAATGAAACAGGCATAAAGGAACCTACAAAATAAATGAAGAAAAATTGCCATGCACCAGAAGCACAAGTAAAAAGAAGTACAGCAACAACAAATTCTGCAATACAGGTATATAATATTGTGAACAGGGACCCAAATCCAGACAGTGTATGGGGAACAGAATATACTAACCTTCCTGAACTAGAACATTTTCACCTAGCAGGTTAGTCTAATAATCAATGCTTATGATGAGTGAAATAGACAAGATGCCAACCTTTGTGCACAAAGTGCACTTTCCATTGGGTACAATAAAACCGTTAAAGACCCATTTAACCTGAAATGACTAAATCCATCAGAAACATATCAGAGAAAAATGCTTTCTCTGCAAAGTATAAAATTATTTTGTGCCCTCATCCATCTGCCTGACTGCTGAGATCTGGCCATTCTCTAGGCTTCTCTAAAGCTACAATTCTAAGAAAAAGTAGAACACCTGACAAGAAGGTGAAAAACTCAGTTAAAGTGAAGAAAATAGATAATCGCACAGTCTAAAAACATATACTGTATATTTAATAGTTTACCTAACAAAATATTTGTAATTGTTGAGTCATTTATGAATTGTCAGTGTTTCTGTGATCAGCACACTGCTCGATGAATAATGCTTACTTGGGTTGAACCCAAAGAAGATACAATTGCATTGTTGAATCAGGAAATAAGTGTCTCATTTGGTAGTACTGAGAGGCAAAACTGTTTAAAGTGAAACTTTGGGTGTTAAATCCTTTCTTTAAAGCCCATCTCCAGACAAAATCTACAATTATCCCAGCCCTTTCTTCAAACCCTCTCTAATAAACTGTACTGAGTCTAAATATTCTGAAGTCCAGGCCCCTTGCAAGTGCCACTTCTCTACAGGGGATCACTGATGATGTATTTCAACTGAGTATTATTTGCTTAGAGTTCCACTTTAGGAAATGACCATTGATTGTTCTTTGAGGAATAAGATATAATTTACCTGGATCAGGTCCAAGATTTAAAACATTTACTAACAAATAACTTTTAAGAAATCAATTCCAGGTTTACTGGATCACCCAGCTTCACTGATGAAAGTGCATCCTCTCCAGCCTTGGAGATCTATCTGCAGGCAGAACTTTTTCTTAAGCTCAATATGACCCTTCTCCCAACAACAAAGCATTGTTGATGCTAGGACAAGGGAGTGAAAAAGGTTCTCTTGGGCTCCTTCTCTAGATGCAGAGCATCCACTGAACTATACTTTTCCTAAAAGAGGCTCCTTGTGAATGGAGGCAGTGTGGTGGGCATTGAGTGGTAGAGTTATCAGCAGTGACAAATGGCACATCACTGTAAAACATGCAAATACATGCTGAGCTGGGTGACAACACTACAGTAAATTCACTACAGGCTTTTCAACCTGTGAGAGGAAGGGGAGGTTCACCCAGAGGATCACCAAGTATTTAGAAATTAGAAGTTAGAATTTTTTTTATTTATATATTATTTTAGATATGACGCCCGCATTATTGTATTTTAAACAGTAATAATTCTACTTCTAACTTGAGTTTACTTACTGCATCTGCCATTATTATTTATACATATGACAATGATGACTTACATGATAATATGAAATGGTCCTCCTCTCACTGTGTTTCCAAAGAAGCGCTTTGGTCCTTTCCTGATCAGCTGAACAACCTGAAATGTGACGCACAAAAATAAAAAATAATGCACATACATGACATAAAAAAAAACAACAAAAAACCCAAGAACTTCAATTATTAGTACTTCAAACATGCCATGGCTCATTTACTAGTTATTGCAGGAATTCATCCTAAAGGCCTGTGTTTTAATGTCAGGCTAATTGTAACATTACCTTATAATTACAAACGTATCCAGATTTACTATATTAGCCACAGCGCCCTTCACTGAACCAAAACTTAATTAGTATGTATAGGTCCACCAGCAGATTATAACAAGTACAAAAATGCTATTTCCATCTGTACCCTTAGTATTATTCCTTTACTGTCACAAAATATCTGCATTGTCATAGTGGCAAAATATTATCATTTATATTATATTATCATTATATTTAATTGTTATTGTTTACATACAGTGCAAATAACCTGATTCACTTTACATTGCTTACACCATTGCAGGATACATTGATGTCTAGGTGACTCTGTAATATGCATAGTGAAGAAATGATGTTGAAGTTGATGCAATTAGGGAATATATTACCTAGTTTAGTACATATTAGCTACAGATTATTGTTTCCATTACTTTATGGATATGGTAAGGATAGGATAAATTATAGATATAACTTATATACACAATGCAATACATAATATGCCCAGCTTCCATCATGACATATTACTCTAACAAATAACTTCTTGCATTTGTTCCATTTGTCCAGTTAAATAAACTATTAATTGTGTTTTGTTATGTATGTTCAATGTTTCTGTTGATCTCCTGAAGTTAACTAACAACACAATGGGCCTGCTTTTTTAAAGCTCTCCAAGACTGGAGAAGAAAAACGATTATAGGGGACCTGGGTAAATCAGTATACCTTGAATGGATCTAGTGTCCAGGACTGAAAACATTTGCCAACTAATAAATGGTTTTAGGACACCCATTCCACACTTGCTGGATCACCCAGGTTCTCCCAAATCTACCTTTTCCAGTCTTAGGGAGATTTAATAAATCAGGCCAAGTGCCTCTGCTTTAAAAGTGTCTTCTCTGATTCTGTCCTTCTCAGCTTCCTTTTGTAAAATCCCCTCTTTAAGTTGCAGGAATTATAAGAGACTTCTCAGAATCATATAGGACGTCTACACTGCTTCTCCATAATTGCAGTACAATACGCATTGCCACTTTAAGATAGAGGAAAGTTTAGGGAAAAGAAGCCACTACATTATGCATTATTATTTGTTTTCGGGTTTAGATACACTTTAAAATCAGTTTTAACTGGAGATTGTTGAGTGAGACATGAAGGACCTAGATTTGGAAGTAATATATGTTGCTGTGCCAGATGTTTGCAATGATTTTTTATTTATTTATTTTTAAGCTCTTGACCTATTTCCAAACTTGGAGGGTTGTCTAAGGTGAATATTTGTTTCTAGCCAGAGATTCAAAAAACACAATTATGGGCCCCTTTACACCTGTTCGGTTTGTTACAGTACAGTGATTATTACTGCAACACATACACATACATATGATAGTGGCCATTTTATGACAGACAGGCAACAAGCATTTTCAGAAGCAAAGGTTAGGACTGGCAGCCGACATATTTTAAGTGTACCGCAACTGCGACATGATGGACGCTGCCTTTGATGAACTCATTAAAAAAATGTTGATTGCATGGATATAAAGCTAATCTTTTGGTTTCAGTAGTCTTAGGCTACTTACACATGTCAGATGATTCTCGTCCAATAATTGCCACGGGGCTAGTATCGGATGAGAATCTTGCATGTGTATATTGCTCGTCCGACGTTGTTAATCCATCTATCCAGGCAGATCCACGAATGATGAACGACGAACGATCGTAATACAAGTGACAGGGAGAGAGTGCAGTGGGGTGCCACTCCATCATTCTCCCCCTTCCTCTCCATAGAGCAGAACAGCACTGAATGTACAATGCTTGTTCAGTCTTTTGTCATTGGAAAGGATCGTTAAAGATCACACCTTGATAAATCTAAAACCATTTGTATGCTAGAAAGTATTGCCATCCAAATGTCAAGAGAGTCGAACAAAATGAGCACAAATTGTGCACCATGAAGCTTTTTAAGAAATTATAGTAAGTCATCAAAGTGGTATCAAAGATTTTAAGCAATTTGTCAGTTTAGACTTTTAAACAGATTTCTAAAACACATTTTATCACAGTACCTCGTACTGTGTTATACAGTAACCATCAAAAACATATAGTACATACCTCAATTCCAAGAATTATGATGCCTCCCAGGATCACAATTATTTCTCCAGATAAGCGAACAAAATCACACTTAGTTTTGTAAGAATCCTAAACAATTTAAAACAATATCAGTATATCAGTAATGTCTTATTTATTAAATATACATTGTTTCTATCGTCTGTGGTTTCTGTAACCTATGTATGCATCAAGTATATCTATTCAGATCACAGTAGGAGGAAAGACTGCCACTGCCAGATGGATCTATTACAAGACAAAGAGTGCATGGGGGGTTCTTCCTTAGGACTGCAACGTATGCAAAATAAGATCACAGTCAAAGTTCCTCTCTGCCTTCCTGCTCTGTCTCAGCCCTTCTGTTGCTCCAAGGTTGGCCAGGCTCCCAAGTATGGCGGAGTATGTGACCTCCCCATGTGACCTCCCCATGTGACCAGGCCCAAACTATATTATATGGGATGGCAGTAACATTAAACTCTAGCATAAGCCCTGACATCATTCAACACTGAATATTGAGGCAGTGAGGAAGCATGAATCTGTAAGTTTATCTTTTAAGGGAAAGTGAGAAAACACCAATAGTTTTTATTTAAAGTGTATTTAAGGCAAAGGCATTGTCAGCAGGACAGAAACAGAGATGAAAAATCACCAAAACAGCTATGGGAAACTTTTTTTTTTATTTTACATTTCAATTTGGAGAAATAGAAACATCTCTTAACTTCCTATCTCTAATGGGCATTGACAATAATAAACCTAAACCATCAGCTATACTGAATGTTCCATATACTATTGGCTTCCACATTGGATTCCCAAAGCATGGGATTTTACTTTAGAATGACCACAAAAAATTTGTAACTTTAGGGTTATACTTACCCATGCAAAAAATAGGTACATTATCTAACTAGCAGACTGTTGTACAAGTTCTTTTTTCTAAGCCAAGATGGATTCATTTGTCCTTCAGTTGGCTCTTTACCAAAGCTTGTAACAAAGAACAACTGTATTGGTTTAAAACTGAAAGGCACATGTATCCTGTATTCTATTTTTAAGCCCTCTTGTTCTACCATGATAGCTCAAACAAATCTTCATTAAAAGCGATCAGTCCTGCATTCACAGAGTTACATCTAACTGAATTTCTAGATTTAAAATTACCCCATAGACCCCATAGGCATTATTGAAATACAGGGAGTCCTGAGTTACATACAAGGTAGGGCCTGTAGGTTTGTTCCTAAGCTGAATTTGTGTGTAAGTCGGAACAGGTACATTTTTTATTAAATGCAATTTGGACAGATGTTTGTCTCAACATAGGCAGCGTGGTGTCAGTTACCGTATAAAATCCTCAGTGTGAGTTAATTACAAACAAAGCAAAAAAAAAAACCTTATGGGGTCTAGATGTTAATTAACTTCTGGAGCAAGCTATGCTTTGATATGCAGAAAGAAACAACTGCAGAGTTTGTCTTGGTAAACGAAGAGTTACAACCAAAAGATTTCTTCTGCAAGTCATGCAAACCGGCCTCCTCCCCACATCAAGCCTTTGTCCTGCACACAAGCAAGCAGGGAAGCCCCCATTTGTATCTAGGAGTCATCAGTATGTCGGATGTCCTTAACTCGGGGACTACCTGTATGGCTTTATCTCATGACTATATGCATCTTTGTTCCTTCGTACGAATGTTTGATAGTAAAGGGCTTGCTTGGTGGTTATAAAGACTGGGATTCTTATCCAGTTTACTACAGGAAAACATCTAAGTCTTTGGGTTAACCTGGATTTCCAGCTTGCTATAATTTTTATTTTTATATTATTGATATGCGAATATCTACCACCACCCTTTATTTGTACTGGTGTACATTGTCACTAAAAAAGTGAAAAGAAATATAGAGAACACCCTCTTCAAACAACTCCCTGGAATAAAAACTTTGTTCTCTTTGTGAAAAGAGATTTCTTTTCATTTTCCTTTCCATCTTTAGAACAAGAAATTAAGGAAAAGCTCCCTAGTGGGGTACAGACTGCAAAACTATACTGTATTTAACCCTTTCCTCCTCTAAAGTAAACCTTTGCCTTCACATACACTTTTATGTGAGTTAATTGTGTGGTTATTAACAGTTACTAGTTCCAGCACACATTAAACCAATGATGCCATTTGAATGACTGAGGAAAAAATAATAAGTCTTTAATAAGTCCAGTTGAATGTAACTAACTACTACAAGCTAATCAGGTTTATCCATTCAAATTTAGAAGCTGAATACTACCATATAATATAAATACATATATATAAAACCATATATGAACACATAATATTAGTATATTATATGAACAGCCTATGTTTTGCTCAGTTTTTTTCTTTTGCTCCAGATTGCATAAATCATTCCTTTTGGTTTTTATTTAAAAGATTGTTCATTTTGGTTTACAATAGACATCCCGCATAATAAAGAAATGTGGTCTTTTATTTTATTTAGTAGTTTTATCATTTAGTATCTTTAAAACATTTTTTATTTATTTCAGGAAACATGTCCTGCATTTAGTTGATCTCTTTGATAAGAATGGTGTATCCATAGCCTGAACAAGCAATACATTGCTGAACAATTTATGGTTTAGGAGATACAGTTTTAATTTGAGCAGAAATGCCTGGCAGCTTTTTATTAGCACCGGGGTTATACAGTAAAAGACAGATGTATGTGTGCATTACTGTATTGTGCTGTCTCAAGACATTCTGCAATGAGGACGAATTGCTGTAATGAAATGAAAAGCACCTAGAACACTTACATAAAATGGTCTTGTGATGATCCTTCTTTTTCCTCCATCGGCAGTCTCTTCCATTAGAGGCCGATACAAGCAGCATAAAGTCAAGATTATAGTGTACAAAATGTACAGGGAAGTGCACAGCAGAAAGTATTTATATCCAAAGGTCGACCATTTGTATTGTAGCAGTTCCTTTAAGGGGGTTATTGCTAAGAGATTTAACGCCTAAAGTTGTGAGAACAAACACAAAGTAACAGGTTAGTACTTAAAGAGTGGTGAATATTGTGATGACTCTTTTAATGTGTTTGGTGTTCTTTTCATTTAGACAGAACAAGTTTAGTCGCACTGAAAACATGAACCTTTAAATCCTGAATTAACCTTGTTGCCTGAAAACTAATTGAACATATAACTCAAGGGATTACATTCTATTAGCAATTGTACTCATTATAGGTTTGCACTTAGACCAGCTAAACACAACACAATATTTAGGATAGGTGGTAATATACAACAAAATGTGAAAAGCCACCAATGCCATGCCTAACTCTGTACCATTTGGTTCTATTGGTAGTGCTTCATGGAAAAAGAAGGGATTAATGCCAGCATAACAATAAGCAGTTTCCAACATTCTGCTAATGGGCAGTTGTACCCATTGTTTCCTAAAGTAATCATTTGTTAGGTAACATTTCACTTTCTCCAATTCTGTTAGTGAAAATTTGCCAGTATACTTTAAGTCTACCTTCTACCATCTCATAATAAATATCTGCCTTTCTAAGGCCACCTTCTATCACCATGTAGGAAATGCCTGTCAGTCTAAGGCCACCTTTTACCACCTTTAGGAAAGATATCCCTTCTGATTTAACCCATCCTTCTGTAATCTTATATAAGGAAATCCTGCCATATACATTCTAGCACCTTAAAGGATAATCATCCTTTCAAAGGTCACTTTCTACCAGCTTTCTACCAACTTATAGGAAAAATCTGGTACAGCTAAATGATATAGTCTGTAATTTAAGATAAACAAGCCATTAAAAATGTACTCTACCATTCATTTCATTAAATTGAACTTAGGCTTTATTCCCCAAGTCTGTTTACTACTTGTTAGGAATATGTAAAAGAAGATTTTGTAGGTTGGGCCTAGGTTTCCTTTAAACAGTAACAAAAGTAGATTTGGGATACTCTTTGAACACAGTGTCAGTCCGAGAGATATAATTAGCACTTTCTTTTGCGAGGATGAATTATATTATCAAGAGGATATAAAACAAAAAAGTCCTATAGTCTTTTCCATTGTTCTCCGAACAGATTTAATAGCACAGATTTTCCAGCATCAACAATGCTTTTCTAAATGTGCTTCTGACAATTAGAATATATAAAAGCACATAATTGAAATGCAACATAACTCTTTAGTGAGCACAGTGACTTCTGTGTATTGGTGCCAAGTACCAGAAACAGCTGACACAGCCAGTCTGCCTGCTTATATAGCAATTTTTAGGAAGTACAAGAAACAAAATGGCACCATGAACGGCACAGCAAGGAAGCCATTTATCTCCCACTTTCCACGCTGCAGCTAATGTTCAGTTGTTGGATAGAAGCCACAACCCCCTATTTCCTCCAGTCCACAAAAATGTATTATTGC
Organism: Pyxicephalus adspersus; assembly: GCF_032062135.1. Classification (NCBI taxonomy): domain Eukaryota; kingdom Metazoa; phylum Chordata; class Amphibia; order Anura; family Pyxicephalidae; genus Pyxicephalus; species Pyxicephalus adspersus. The sequence continues at coordinate 47,495,295 of NC_092861.1, forward strand.
CCTACTCCTCCTAACAGCTTTTATATGGATGGGGCATAGGGGATGCTGGAAAAAAAAGGAAAGCTGTTACATATGTTTTTAGGTGAAGGTTTTGGTGAAGAGCTCTTAGGGTTGAGAAAGATGTACCAGCTTAACCTACTATAACACTAATATTTCCTGTAACGTCATACTTCTTGTTAATTCTAGCTAGTGGTGGTCAGAGTTCCTATCAGGGATGGTTTGAATCAAATCAGAACTCAGAATATGAGCAATTGGAGCTATGATCCTACATTACTATATCTGTCCTTGAAAGTCATTGACAGGTCCAGTAGGCTGCCAGACTATAACAGCTGTCATTTTGTCAGATTGTCTTTGGCCTAATATTACTGTCATTGAAAGAGATAAAACCTAAAAAAATACCAAATTTCGACTTGGAACTGGTATTTTCCTTGATCAATCTGACCCCATTTAATCCAAGCTTCAATTTTACTGTTCTGAGCATTTCTAATGCAAGCTATGTAAGTATAGCTTCATGTATGCTTACTCACTCTACCTGGGATCAGTGAGACAGAATGTACTGCTGCAATAAAACTTTCCTGGAACACTCTGGATAATGAAGGAATTATATAGATTATGGAAAAGCCCCTGTCTTGCTTAAGGCATCTGCATACCTCCCAACGTTTGAACATAGGAAACTTAGTATGTAGAAAACATGACATACCCCTGCCACTCCCTTCATTTTTCAGACTATTAAAAATTAATTTTCAAAAAATTACTGGTTAAACCAGGTGTGCTTTTATACAATTTGGTGCCCTAATGTTAACTTTTTAAAATAACAAAACTAGCATATTGTATATTATTGAATAATTTAGAGACTGCATATAACAATATAACTTTTTTTTAATAGTTAAACAGTTCAATGTGCATATACCCAACCAAAAAGGGAGGCAACAGAAAAGGAATTAGGTACAGGGGCATTTAGATCTGAAAGATAGACAGTGCTTCCAAATCAGGGACAGTTGGGAGATATTCATCTGTTCATCTTCTGCTAACTGCTGCAGATACGTTTGCTAATATTTAGGTGTAATGGTGTAAGTAGTACATTTAACCTAAAAGATTTTTTGGATGGATAAAGATAATTTAACGCTTAATAAACTTATACATTTACTTATACTTACACTGACCTATCCTAGCTAAAAAGACTTGACTACTTTGGTCTATGGGATTGCACTATGCAGGAATAGACCAACTATACCAAGGCTGTTAACTGGAATATGTACTGTACATTATAATTAGAATGCAGTTACTTTCCCAGTAGCACTCCAGATGGCGTTAATTATCTTTTACAATTTCAGAGCTTATTTGCTTTTCTTTTTTTTGCAATTATACAAAGAAAATGCAGTTTGTGGTTTTGTTGAAATACAAGGTACTTACAGCATTGTTGTTACAGGTACATATAATATCAATGACTGACAACTTGTCATTCCATGAGTCGATTCCGGTTAAATCATACAATGTGGACTTTAGGGGTCCAAAAGACCAGCATACAAGTTTTTTCTTCTCCATGAAATAATTAAACATCTGTGAAGAACATCATTATTCATTACTACTGTACTGCAATTTTAAAAAATGTCCAATCTATTTGTTGGAAAATGACCTTGTATAATAAAAGATTTAAAATTACATAGAACAAGAACAAAAAGTCTTTAGATTTCTATTAAGATTAACTGAGGGGGAGTTGCTTCTACCTGGGAAAGCAATTAGTGAAAGTGAATGATTTAATTAATGTTTTTTGTACAGAGAAAAATGAAAACGATCCTGCATATTACATTTGTAAATTAAGTATTATATTCCTATTGCCTCTTCAATTATTCTTCTGTTAAAAAAGTTAAATTCTGCTAAAACAAGTTTAGAGTTATAATTGAAGTGCTCAAATTCAAGTAAATTCTGCAAAGACAGGATGACTACTGGACTGTGTAGGGTTTTCCTAGAGGAAGATAACCACAGTGGCCCTGATTCATGAAAGCTCTCCAAGGCTGGACAGAATACACTTTCAAAAGTAAACTGGATGATCCAGAAAACATTAAATGGATTTTTAAAAATATTTTGCTATTTGCTAGCAATTGTTTTGAATCCTGGAGCAGATCCATTCCAGGTTTGCTGGTACATCCAGCTTCACTGATGAAAGTGTATTCTCTCCAGCCTTGGAGAGCTTTCATAACGCAGGGTCAGTGTATTCATATTTGTTGGAAAAAGTTCTGCAATTATGTATTACATTGGTCTATGTGTTTTTTTTCCCATTCAGTTCACCTGAATTGTTGAAATGCAACACGTCTTACAATGCAAATCTATCAATGCATGCCTTTTAGGCAATGCTGCTGAGAACAATCAGAAACAAAATGCTAACTTTGAAAAATGTTATTTATATACAGAATTTCCTAAACTAAAAAAGGCTTTGTAATGACTTTTATATATTTACTTTTAACACTATTCAATGTTTTAGTCTTATTTGGTAAGATAACTTTATTTTCTTAATTCTGAGCTGCACAATGTCTGTGACGGTCCAACATATGTTATTAGTAACAGTGGTCTCTATGAGAGTGTCATACTTGAAATAATGGAACTATGCTAGACAGCATTCTTTATAGGAACATATGTCACCTAATGAGTGGGACATATCTGCTTAGTAGGTTAAACCATAAATATCAATGTACATTATTGTACCCAAATATGTCCCATTCCTGTTATATGTCTATGCGCTATGAAAGTGAACTTTGTTATTAGGATCCACAAGTGTTTTTCACCTGGTATTTTCTGCAACGTCCCTACATTTGAAACAACTCATTACACATACAGTATGTTTAAAATCAATTTAAAAGACTATAGCTAAACTTTTAAGCATCCCTCGTGTGTGTTTTAGCAGTTGGCAGACTGTCAGCCATCCGGGAAATACCTGATTAGCATACATGTCAATTTAGCCTAAGGATGTGTCCTTGGCCTATATAGTTTGCACTAAAAGATGTTCCTATTTTCTATTAGACAAAGTTGAGATGCTTGTCATAGTCACTTGGACATTGAACAATATAGATCTATACCCCTCTTTTAAACATATGTAGGTACAATCTTACCAAAACATCTCCTTCTTGTGCTGCCAGTTTTAAGGGAGTTAATCCATTTTTGTTTGTAATACTTTCTAAACGACAAACTTGTTCTTTTGAAATAAGAGACTCCAGGAAATCATAAGTCTTGCAGGCCATAGATTTATTTGGATGCAGAACCAAAATATGGAATACAGTATTGCCTTAAAAGAAATAAGATTTTAATTAAATTAATCTATAGGCTGCTCTCGATGGGAACAAAATTATGTTCAAAGGCAACACAAAGTTAAAACAAGAAGAACAAGATGAATGGAAACATGTTACTCACAGTCAAAAGAGCAGCAAACTCTTTTAAATGGTTTAAATCTCATTCTTGGTTCTAGCACTAAAAAAGGTGGGACAAAATAACAGTCCTGGAGAGCTTTAATAAATTAACCCCCCTGTGTTAAATGTCTGTTTTTGTCACGCTTCTCTTTTTGGAGAACATATGGATAATGAGTTATCAAATGATGTATTATAATGTTTTTTTTAAACTTTACCTTTACTAAATAAAGCAATGACAAAATTGTTTGTGAATGTTCACCTTGGCTGTCTTGGGCATCTAAAGGTGCTCCTTTTTCAACTAACAAACGGAGGATTTCTGGATTACCCACACAAGCAGCAAATGAAATCACATATTCCCCTACAACAAGAACACATGTAATGTACAGGATTAATATTCATATAGGCTTAGCTGTATTTGCTTCATCAAAATTTGAACAGTTTTTTAAACAAATGTGTCATGAAGGAAATACAGAGCTGCAATTGATGTCCTCCATCTGAAGTTTGCAGTTTTATCCTGAACTACTGACATCGGTACTTTGACCATGCTGCTTGTCCAGTAACAGAACATCAAATGAGTGTTGCCACCCTAGAATATACAGTCTATTACTGGCAAGATCAACAGCTGATACAAACTTGAAAAATTAAAACCAATACAGCTGTAGCATATATGGCATGGTAAACTTCAATTTATTATGAATTTGGTCCCCCAAGTGTTTAGATTAATCTTAATAACTTGGCATTTCAGTTACTGATCATTCAATTGATACTAAACTGGAAAGCACTGGGTCAATTTATTCATGTAAGTAGTATGCTGTTTGATCACAACCATATATTTATGTGTAGAATATCTAGGTGCTACCTTACTGTTTCAGATTAGCAATAGTGGCTGGAGTCCATCCTCTGAATATTACTATGCAGTCTTTCCCAATGCAATAATATTACTGCTTGGAACATAGAACTACTTCATTCATTGAAAAGGTAAACATTTCAGGCTATAATAACCTGAATATGTTTGAACAAGTTTTATTAATAATTATTTTAATTTACTTAGGAAGCGGACATGATTTTATTGAGTGTGGAAAGCAACATTTTTCCTAAGCCTATCCTTAGTATGGCCAGGTAGAAAGTATGTATTGCTTGTATACAACATGGTGTCTGTAATGTAGTAGAGAGAGCTGAAATCAATTATATCTATTATAACCAAGCATAAGTATGCCGATCTCTAAAGAACAGTGGACCAAAACAATTTGTGCTTAAACATTGTTAACACTTTACTTGGGGTCACTTATAAATAAATAAATATATCTAAATAAATTAAAATGTTTTCTAATTATTTAACAAATTGCAGTGTGCTTGATGTTACCCTAATAAACGTGAGCGTACATATAGCCCCTCATGTATGAAAGTACTAAGGTTACTTTTTCTTAGCCACTAATCAGTAGCAGGAATCCACTGTACAATGTAATCTGATTGGTGGCCATAAAGGAAAACATGAAGTACTTTAGAAGAACATAATCATACAAAAGGCTTTTAGTAGCTGGAAACCACAATACATTTATCATAAATGAGCTATTGGGCATTAGGGGGCCTATCAGGTAGCAAATAAAGAGTCTAATTGTTGCCCACTAGCACCAATCTGAAGTGCTTATACTACAGTGTCAACTAAATCTTTCATTACTTTTTTTATTTGCTATACCATAATAATAATGTCCTTTTTTACTTGGTGCAAAAAATGTCCCCATAGCACGTGTATTGTACATATCAGCCCTCCTGTCAATCAGCTCTTTAACCATCTCTGTATTCTGATTCACGATTGCAATGTGTAGAGCCGTCTCCCCTGGGTACAAGAAACGATAACAGTCATGAGCACACCATTAAAAACCATAACATTACCATGAAAATTTTCATGTGCCAGGTACATTATATCTTAATCAGACTAGTAAAATAATTGTCTATCTCCAAACCTAGATTTATTAATCTCCATTATTTCATTTATTACCATATTAATCTTTGAAACACTTATATTCTGTATAACCACATAATGTGATGTTAATTGAGGGTAATGTTGCATTAAAAGCAATGAATTGGGCTATTCAGAATTGATGGAAATAATTTTTTATTAAGATATAATCATTATCTGTATTTCTAAGGTGGTGGCAACAACTAATGGCTGGATCACGTTTAAACCTGAACCCATGTGAATCGTAAAAATGTTAATAATCACTTGTAAATTAGTGAGTTATTTCATGTAAGCTACTCAATGAGTTAAAACAACAGTCACGTAAGGGAAAGGTATTGAAGCAAATAGTTTATAATATTATCATATAATTTGCAATTTCTTAAAAAAAAATTGTCCAGTCTAATTAGCGTATTGTTAACAGTGAGTTGCAAATAATTGTATTGCCTTCTTACAGTCTACAGGTGGCGTTGATGCAATATTCTCAAGTAAACAACACAAGTTTCAACAGCACAAAAATGAGACTTACCCCATGCTGAATAATAAATACTAGTGAGTATACATACATTTAGATTGTCTACAGCTATTTAGACAATTAGACAATACGGTTATTTTTTACCAAGGCACAAAGGCAATGGGAATAATTTATTAAATCAGTTCAAAATGACCTCTTATCCCTTTGCAAGAGAACCTTCACTTAGCACAGAATACCCCATATCAGATGCAAGGAGATAATAAATAACATTATGCTAGGGAATACTAATTATAAATATATATATATATATATATATATAAATTTTTTACAATAAAACATAACTTGAATAGCTAAAGTCAGTTGACCTTCTGATTTTTTATAATCTAAGTGAATTTTCCTTTAAAGAATAAAAATGCATAACTTTGTCTACTTAACAGTAAATGTACCCTAAAACATCTATTTATATCATTATAAGATGGATTAATAAACCAACCATTGCTCTTTTAATAATGTGATTTACTATAAGAATGTGAGCAATTGTAGATTTATTTCTAGACAGTAATGTGTGATTTGTATTGTTTTTACTTTTATGTAGCCTTTTGAGGAGTAAAAAATAAAAGCAAATAGGAGTTGTTGATAACCAATAAATATGGACACTTACAGGATTTGCAGGTGATATCTGTAGCTACCTGCACTATAAATCACACAATCAATTAGAAAATGTTGTCTGGTCAGTTTTTGCTGCCAGCTCACAAACTATTTATTATTACAATATTCATTGAGTCACACTCAATTGGAAGAATTTAGATAACCTGTAACCGCTGGGGTCTGCTGCATACATTTATTATTTTTAGGTTCTGTTCCAAAGATATTGGGGTTCAAAATGGGTGAGTTGGGCCTTATTATCTGACAATGTGACATTTTAATCAGTTGCGTTCAGCTATGCCCATGATGACTGGCAGTGCATCTGATGCCAATGGCTACCTGAAAGTGAATGTCCTGCTTGTAGGCGAGTCTGAGAATGAGATGTGCTTGGTAATCTCTTTTATTACATTACACCCTTAAAAATAAAAATGTGATAGGTAGCTTTCCTGTAACAGAGTTTTCTGAAAATGTGGGATTCTGCCAGTATGATTAATTTGTGTTTTCTTCTCTGTACAATAGAATAATGGTATCCTGTATTTCCATACCTTTATAAATGTCACATTCAATGGGTGTGTTAATTAGAAAGGGGAACGCATCCAGTAGCATACATAGTGCTTCCATATTGTTATACAGTGCTGCAATATGTAACACATTTTCCCCCATAGCACCTATAATAAAAACACACAAAAAAATAAGTCCAATATACACAAGTATACAAAGATAAACTAAAAGAATAATGTTAGATATAGCATTTGTAATCACCTAGTCATTTTTTGTATATATATATCAGACAAGGTATTGTGAACAGATCAATCAAAGCTCTCATTGTGGGAAACAATAAGCTATAGACTGAAAATATTCATCTCAGTATTAAAACATCATGAAAAAGGAAAGACTAAGGCAGGGGTTTCTTTCTTGGCAAAAGACAAGCGCGACTTGTATATTGAAAGACTTGTATATTGTCTGTCTATAAACTGGGCTATAGGACAAGAACTGGAGAACTCTGTATAGCACAGGTGAATGCATCCACTCCTTCAGGGGAGAATGATCCTCTACCATAAATAAAAATCTAATTACACTTTCTCTGTCTAAAAATGTGAATGCAATGTATTACAGATTAATATGTTACCAATTTATTACAAGTTGTTTGCCAAGAAAGAACCCCCTGCTTTACTCTTTCCTTTTTCATGTTGTTTTGACAAAATTAGGGGTTGGCACTAAACATATATACACAGTATTATATCGGAGAGTAAAGGAGTCCATTTTTTTTATTTATGGCATCGCAGAATTGGATTTTTATAAAACCTATCTCAGATGTCTTCTGGTGTATACTGAGCGGTGCTTCCTTTGTGTTATATTCAGGATCATTTGGGGGAATAGGGACACGGTTAGAGTACATTGATTGCTTCTGCCCTGAAAAACTAACACAGTAGGTATCTGCAACTCGCCTCCCCTCCTATAGACCCAGGCACAATTGCCTAAGGCAGTCATTCATGTTCAGACATGTTCCCCTGACAAAGATGCTGGAGGGCAGTTAGGTTTGGAGTGGCATCTATGATCAGCTTTACAAAGACCCCTCTACAAAAACACATGTAAGCATAAAAATGATGTTCAATATACAGGTGTTTCTAGTCATAGGAGGCTAAAGGTGCTTCAGCTGTAGTTTGGTCAGTAAATTCATAACCCTTCCTATGATACTTTCATACGAGTTTGACAAATGCCACATTACAGAAATGTAAGGCCCCATTCATGGTTGTGTGCTGCTTTGCCACAACACAATACCCCTCAAAAGAGAACTCTGGCACTAACACAAAGAATAACTAGTAAATGAGAAAAACACATTTCCTGAAACCGACTGTAGGGCCATTCAGACTGTAGAGGCCATTCAGACCTCACAAGAACAGAGCATTTCAGGAATAGAATTGAACATTACATGGATTATTGCATGTTGCATTGGCATTTTATGTCAATGGCACCCCAAAGCACCACTGATGCAGATGTGTTAAATGCATACATGAATAGGCATTCTGACTTTTCCAAAGATCCTGAACCCGTAAGAGTTTGTTAAAGACATCTAAGAGATTAGTGCCACCAAGAGACTGAGAGAAGGTGAGTTTACTTCCACTTTAAGTAATCAGACATCTGTACTTTGCTGATGTACAATATCTTCATGACATTTGCACAGTGCTACTTGATAAACTTTAGTTTGTAACTGTTTAGAGATGTCAGCCAGGTGAAGAATAAATCAAGAATGCATTTTAATAACTAAGTTGGGTCATTCTGCATGGTTGAACAACTGACTAGCTTGTTTAATAGCACAAAACAAACAAACAACCAATTTTTCTAGCATACCTTTTAAAGATGGATTCATATTCCCTCCAATTAGTCTTTTCAGAAGTTTTACGTTATTTTCCTTCGCTGCTTTGAAAAAAAGATTTTCTTTTCTGCCAATCAAAAAATTACATTATTTGCAATTTAAAAAGCACAAATACTACACTGTCTTTTTACAGTAAAGCAAGCAATTTTACAACATAAATAAGACATTTTGAAAAGGAAGGTTGTTTTTTTTTTAGCAATAGCAAGTGTCAAGAAGCACTAATCAGTCCACACATTGGGCCTGATTTAATAAAGCTCTCCAAGGCTGGGAGCCAGGGGTTGAAAACATTTGCTAACCTGCTGGGCGGTTCATTTCTGTCCAGCATTATATATCTAAAAGAGGTACATTGTTTTTCATGAAAGTTTGTTTTACAGTATAATATATTAGTATGAGATAAAGTTTGAAACACAAAATAATATTTTTTTGAATATTAACCCCCCTAGCGTTCTAATTCTGTAATTTTTTGATGCAAAAAGTGATCCTACTTTTTTTGCATAGAAATTTTTGTTTATATTGTGGGCCTGTAATTCTTAGGATTAACTCCCGGGTATAATAATTATATTTATTTATTATATTATAATCATAAATTATAATATAATACACAATTATAATACATAAATTAAAAAAATTATGA